>NC_064927.1:400703304-401006174 GCF_023897955.1 Schistocerca gregaria | reverse complement strand
GTCCATATTCCATCATGTATTTCATAACAACTGTAGTCGTCGCAGTGCCTGTTCCTTCAGACATGAATGGGTTGTAATTCAGAATAACACAGGCACTGCAAATCATAATGATGCACATCTACAGACAAACAAATGATCACAATTACAGAAAAAGCTGGATGATTACTTTGACAGAAGCAGTTTCACAAATTGATGAAGTCAATAACGCATTGGTCCACCTCTGGCCCTTATGCAAGCAGCTATTCGGCACAGCACTGACTGATGGAGTTGCTGGATGTCCTACCCTGGGGTATCATGCAAAATTCTGTCCAATTGGTGTGTTACAGCTTCAGAATCCCAAAATGACTAAAGAGCTCTGCCCATAATGCTTCAACCGTTCTCAGTTGGGGAAAAATCCGGCGACCTAGCTGGCCAAGCTAAGGTTTCGCAAGCATGTGAATGTGGGGATATGTCTGAAATGTTAGCCCAGGATGGCTAATCATGAAGGACAACATAACGGGCCGTAGAACATCGTCGACGTTCCGCTGTGCTGTAAGGGAGCCGCAATGACAACTGAAGGGGTCGTACTATGAATAGAAATGGTACCTCAGACCATCATCCCTGGTTGTCGGGCCGTATGGCTGGCAACAGAGAGGTTTGTATCCCATCTCTGTGTCTTTATTGGCAACGGCCTTCGCACAGTGGATACACCAGTTCCCGTCAGATCACCGAAGTTAATCGCTGTCGGGGGTGGCCGGCACTTGGATGGGTGACCATACGGGCTGCCCTGCGCTGTTGCCACTTTTCGGAGTGCACTCAGCCTCGTGATGCCAATTGAGGAGCTTCTTGACCAAATAGTAGCGGCTCCTGTCAAAGAAAACCATCATAACGACCAGGAGAGTGATGTGCTGACGAGGCGCCCCTCCTACCCGCATCTTCATCTGAGGATGACACGGCGGTCGGATGGTCCCTGTGGGCCACTTGTGGCCCGAAGACGGAGTGCTTTTCTGTGTCTTCATTGGTCACTGGGGCTCAGTTCGAAGCGAGACTCATCACTGAACACAATTCTACTCCAGTCAGCGCGATTCCAGACTGTAGACAGGTTTGGAGATACCTCGGAGCGTAGTGGGATACCAACCTAACTGTCACCTGCCATACATCCAGACAAGGAGTCATGGTCTGGGGTGCCATTTATATTCATAGCATTTTGTTGTCATGCGCTACACTCTTACAAATAGTGGAACGTCGACGATATTCTACACCCCGTTTTCTTGCCCTTCATGGTAAGCCATCCAGGGATTAAATTTCAGCAAGAAAACGCCCACTCGGGCACGTCCAGAGCTTCTATTGCTTGCCCTCCTGTTTGCCAAAACCTTCCTTGGTCAGCAATGTAGTCAGAACTCTCTCCAACTAAGTACGTATGGAGCGTTATGGACAGGACCCTCCATCCATCCTGGGATTTTGACCATCAGACGAGCCAGTCAGGCAGGTTTTGGTACGATATGCCTCTGAAGAACATCCAACAAATATATCAATCAACGTCAAACCGCAAACTGCTCGAATAAGTGCCAGAGGTGGACCAACCAGTTATTGACTCCCGAATAAATCATCCAATGTTTCTGAAATTGTAATCGTTTGTTTGCCGGTACACGTACATTGCTTCTACCGATTTCCGTCACGTTCGGATAAATCCTTGCTTGCTAAAGCATTGATTTTTTCTTTTCGTTTTTGTGTCCTATGCCCAGTCTGCAGTCGCTGGGAACATTATGCTAAAGGCTTAAACTAATTTATACAGAGAGTTTGGCATAGAACGCGATAGGGACTCATTGGGCTTGGGGACCTTGTTGAACTTTTGCGATTTAAGCTTCTTTACTACATTATTATTTATTGCTGATTAGAAGTGATTAGCTAACGCAGTGAACACACATATCTGCTAGTGTCGGTTAGACAAACTACAAGAAAGGATATGATCATTGTGAATTATGCATACAATCAAATCATTACAGCGCTAATGGACATTCAAAAGGCATATGATTCGACAGACAGGCGGATCCTGAAAGGCCATTGATAACTGGGCCTAAATGATAAAACTACCAGACCAGTTCAGCCCATTCTGACGGACGCCATCTTTAAAGTCAATCTTAGATGTGAGCTCTCAGAGTTTTACCATTAAAATGGGAGGTGATGGCCACTTGTGCATATTCTTCAACTATCTACATCTACATCTATCTACATCCACACTCCGCAAGCCACCTGACGGTGTGTGGTGGACGGTACCCTTAGTACCTCTATCGGTTTTCCCTTCTATTCCAGTCTCGTATTGTACGTGGAAAGAAGGATTGTCGGTGTTTCTGTGTGGGCTCTAATGTCTCTGATTTTATCCTCATAGTCTCTTCGCGAGATATACGTAGGAGGGAGCAATGTACTGCTTGACTCTTCGGTGAAGGTATGTTCTCGAAACTTCTTTAACAAAAGCACGTACCGGGCTACTGAGCGTCTCTCCTGCAGAGTCTTCCACTGGAGTTTATCTATCATCTCCGTAACGCTTTCGCGAGTACTAAATGATCCTGAAACGAAGCGCGCTGCTCTCCGTTGGATCTTCTCTATCTCTTCTATCAACACTATCGGGTGCGGATCCCACACTGCTGGGCAGTATTCAAGCAGTGGGCGAACAAGCGTACTGTAACCTACTTCCTTTGTTGTCGGATTGCATTTCCTATACACTGGAGACGACTGTAGGGAATGGACTACCATCGGGAACTGAAATAAAGATTGGACACAAGAAAGATCACATCAAAGTACCTTGCCCAGCCTTTACAGTATTGTTTGCCAATAATGTAGAGCAGGCTACTCACCAGATACAGAGTCTCTACAGCATAGAAGCTAAGGCCAGTCTGAGGGTCACTCTACAAAAAAACTCAGGGAGTCAATCAGCAAATCCATTAGAAGCCACCGCCATTCATTAAGTCCCTGCCGTCAGGTGTTTAGGAGAGTGGATTTCAGCAAATGATTGCGATAACTTGACAGTACCAGACAAGCCAAGTTGGAGAGCGTCTACAACTCCTGCAAGAGCATTTACATCTCCAAGTACCTTTCCAAGAACCTTAAAAATTGCAACTCAATATTATGGCCCTTCGTACTCTACGCCCCTGAATGCTAATTTACTCACAAATCATGTACAGAACTTAACACGACAGTATCAGATTCTGAGACGTTATTGAGATTTTTTGATTGTAGCTATTTTTCTGCTCCAATATTTATTGTTGCTAGCTTTGCATACTCAGGTATCTGCTAGTTTCGTTCAGAGGAACTTTAGAATTGAATTAATTGCGTGTGGTCCAAGAGTCGTGTGCAAGGAATTCAACTGTGTGCCACTTTGGAGAGTTGTGTGTCCCAAGACTACTGCAGTAGTTCAACCGGGGAAATTGGATCTACACTTTTAATGTGGAGTCGAAACCACATGTAGCTCCTGATGACTTCTCACATTGTACAAAAATGAAGGCTAGGTTAAACGCCGAGTGAAAAGTTCGATTCCACGACATCTCTGAATCCATACATGGCCTTTACCGCTAGAGCATCATGCCAGTCATTGTGGAATGAGTGATCACTAGATAATTCTAGGACCAGTTCCATACATTACGTGGAAATTCTTATTATTATGCGCGGCGGTGATTTACGTTGTGCAGAAGAATGTAATAAATAAAGCAGAGCTAAATCATAATGAGGCACCATTGGACTGTAGAGTCCGAGAATTAAGTTGCAAATTTGTTTGTATTTTATGACCAACACGCCCCTGCTCGATTTGTGGATACAGAACTACGCTACGTACGGAATAAAAGAGATTATGCACATAGAAGATTCAGGTGAAGTTCAACTCCTCAACTATATGAAGTATACCTAGAGGTGACGAGGCTCCTAGTATCGTGTCGGACCTCGTTTTGTCCAACCCCTAACGTAGCAGCTCGACGTGGCATGGACTCGGCAAGTAGTTGGAAGTCCCCTGCAGAAATATTGAGCCATGCTGCCTCTGTAGCCGTCCACAATTGCAAAAGTCCTGCCGGTGGAGGATTTTGTGCACGAATTGACTTCCGCCTTATGTGCCATAAGTGCTCGATAGGATTCAGGTCGGGCGATCTGGGTGGCCAAATCATTCGCTCGAATTCTCCAGAATGCTCTTCACACCAGTGATGAATAACTGTGGCCCACTGACATGTTTGGGAACTTGAAGTCCACGAATGGCTGAAAATGATCTCCAAGTACCCGAATATAACCGAGGACCCAAGTCCATTCCACGTAAACACAGCGCACGCCACAATGGAGCCACCACCAGTTTCCACAGTGCCTTGTTGACAACTTGGGTCCGTAGCTTCGTAGAGTCTGCGCCACACTCGAACCCTACCATCAGCTCATACCAACTGAAATCGGGACCCATCTGACTACCTCACAGTTTTCCAGTCATCTGCCAACCGACATGGTCACGAGTCTGCTACCATAGCCCATTAACACCAAATTTCGTCTCACTGTCCCAATGCAGGCGCCCTTAGTACGTCTGTCATTGATTTTTGCTATTATTTCGTACAGAGTTGATAGTCTATTAGCACTGACGACTCTTAGGCAAAAGTCGCTGCTCTTGGTCGATAACTGAAGGCTGTCGGCCACTGTGTTTCCTGCGGTGAGAGGTATTCTCGGCACACTCCTGACACTGTTGATCTCGGAAAATTGAATTGCCTATCGATTTCCGTAATGGAATAATCCATGCGTCCATCTCAAACTATTAATCCACGTTCAAAGTCTGTTTATTCCCGTCGTCCGGCTACAACCACGCCGGAAACTTTTTCATATGAATCACCTGAGTGCAAACGACAGCTCCTCCAATGCACTGTCCTTCTATACTTTGTGTACACGATACTACTCCCATCAGTATGTGTGACTCTCGCTATCTTATGACTTTTGTCACCCCATTAAGGTTCCCAGACTTTTAATAACATAACCGCTTAGAGGCCGACAAATTAGGAGCGTGGGAGATTTTATGTGTATTATACGGCTTAAAGCTGTTCCAGAAAATGTTGACTGCTTGAGCTAAACAGCCGCTGTGACCTTGCGGTTCTATGCGCTTCAGCCTGGAACCGCGCTGTTGCTACCGTCGCAGGTTCGAATCCTGCCTCGGGCATGGATGTGTCTGATGTCCTTAGGTTAGTTAGGTTTAAGTAGTACTAAGTCTAGAGGACTGATGACCTCAGATGTTAAGCCCCATAGTGCTTAGAGCCATTTGAACTATTTTCTTGAGCTACGCTGCCACTGATGCGAGCGGTAGAGTAACAGTAACCGGTCATAGGGAGCGAGTTGTATGACAACGAGACCATACTGCAGCGGTGATCAAGGAACGCCCGACTAAGCCCACGGTCGTACGAAGATATTTCAAAATATTGTTAAAAACCGGTCTTCCATTGTCTTCTCAAGAGAGATGTATGGCCTGTACTTCAAGTTTATGGACGAATTAGCACGGTGTTTCATTCAGTTTGTCGTGTGCAAGTGTAGGAGCAATGTCTAGTGCTGAAGAACGATCTAACGTAGAAACGCGTGGGTGTGAAAATTTAATATACTTGGAAACGGCACAAAGACAAGTAAACGAGAAAACAAGTAGTCTGATGGAATGGAAAGGAGACTGTCGATTACAGGAAATATATTTAAAAAAATGGGTCAGTTAATTCAAGTTGGAATTATTGAGTTGTTTGAACAAACTAAGCAATATCTTGATCCAAGAATCTCGATTTCTGGATAATCTCAGGGTGAAACTGCACATCTCGCAGATCTGGGACCAGACGTTAAATATTACTAAATTCTCTGGACGACATTAAACATCTTTAAAATTTGAATCAAAAAGTAAGAGCAATAATCAGTGAAGTTAATGAAATGACGGACAAAACAGCAATGGTAGTACCGACAACGCTAACTGTAGAATCCAGCAATAGTGCTAAAGTCAATTTAACAAACTTGCTAACTTGCAACAACGAGAGTGTGCATGTTGAAAATAACGATGTAATTAAAGCACTATCTGATTTGGTAATTGAAGTAAAAATCGTTGACAACGTATTGAAATGCGTGAAATCAGCGAAGTAAATGAAATGACGAACAAAATTGCAATTGTAGTACCAATAGCTCTGACTGTAGAATCCAGCAATCATTCCGAAGTCGATTTGACAAATTTGAAATCTTTAAGTAATAAGAGTGTACATGTGGTAAATAACGATGTAATTAAAGCGTGATTTGATTTTGTAGTTGAAGTAAAATGCGCTGATGACAAAATAAAATGAGAGCATAATGTAAAAGACGAGGTTTTAGTTTCTGAAAACTATGAAATTTGTTACTTGTGAGCTATCAAACTCATCATTTTTTGAAAAAAATTTAAGATTTTGTGTTGGTTACAGCTTCCCAGGTGACTGATGTACCAAGATGTATTTTGTTGTGTTTAGAAGTAATATTACAAGTCTGAAATGTTTACAGTAATACATAACTTTGATGTAAAATCTTAAGTTTAATTCACCAATTCTAGCGACTGGTAGAAAATTTTGTAAAATTACGCTGAAGTAATTCTGTAACAATACCAATTCTGTAATCAGTTTGCATAGGTAATTGTTTAATGCTGATGACATTTATAAAATGATGATCTTTTTCTTACATTGAAGGAAAGGATGTCAGTCTGTGAAAGTAAAATCATGTTAATTAGTGCTCAGAAAGCATGCAATTTTGGTTCACCAGTGAAAAAATGCATGTAATATGTAGCGGTATCATTATGTGTAGTTACGGATAATGTAATAAAAATTTAATTTAGAATTACTCGCTGAAAAGGAAAAAGCTGTATAACTTAGATTAGATGAAAAATCATGGTGACTTTCTGACAGGTTGATAATTTGTACGCAAAACAAAAGTGATGTAACAATATTTTTTCTCTTATTGAGAACCCAAACACATCTCTTCGTTATTGCCCATATTTGGAAGACATTAAGAAAGTGGATTCTGAAATTTATTACTTTAATGTGGACTATAATGTGGATGGCCTTAGAATGTACTTAATTATTTTAATAAATACTATATGACAAGTTATTATTGTTTGAAACTGAGTAGTGATTTTGAACCTTTCAAATATTTCCTACTTTTCTGTTTTATTTAGCTATACTGAACGATTTTCAAATGCATGCACGTAGAGGGCCATATACGAGAGTTGAAACTATTCTGGAGTAATTAGTGAAGCTATGTTCATTATTCGAAAGACAGGGGGTTAATTAGTTTCGGTTTCTACTGGAATGATATAACAAAAAAAGCAATAATAAATTAAAAAATACAAAAATTATTTGAATAAAACTGGGAGCAGAAATTTGAACGGAAATTTGAAATGGGCAATAGCTATTTACAGCCATTCTACATATAACATGGAATATTTGCCAGACATTGTAGAACAACTACTTTATGAGAAGTCAGTATGATCTTTCATTAAAAATTATAATTAGCATCTATACTAATTACATAATGGCACCAAAGCAAAGTAGATGCCAAATACTGTAGGTAAACTGTAACATACAGTAAGATATTAGAGATGAGATGTCACTAGTACTTGAGATGTGGAAAATATAATTCAAACATGAAATATGTATTGCATTGGGGAAATCGTTCTTCACTGAAAAACATTTACATTTAACTGTTTTCGATAAAAGAAAAATATCCGTTTAAAAGAAATACTCTTAAGTGTACTATCTACTCCCATTCTATGTGTGTGTTTCGTTTTGAGAAAGTCTGTAGGCATATTTTTTCGCTGTTTGATAGATACCATGCTACTTTAAAATAGAATATGCAATTCACAGCCTTTATGCGTAAATATTACTTACAGTTTTTATAGTAGACGTGCTTTATGCTATATCCTGTGTAGTACGTGGGATAGATGTGCAGATATAATTTTAACGCAATTTGCAATATTATTGTTCTTTCTTATTCAACCCGAGAAAATCTGAGAAATACTATATTTAGGCAGGTAGTTGTGGGGCTAAGATACAGGGAGCGAAAGGCTATTTACAATTTGTACAGAAACCAGATGGCAGCAAAGAGTCGAGAGGCACGAAAGGGAAGCAGTTATTGAAAAGGGTTGTAGCCTATCCCCGATGTTATTCAATCTGTACATGGAGTAAGGCTTAAAATCCATGAGGAAGAAATAAAAACTTTGAAGTTTGACGATGACATTGTAATTCTATCAGAGACAGCAAAGGACCTAGAAGTACAGTTGAATGGAATGGACAGTGTCTTGAAAGGAGGATGTAAGATGAACATCAACAAAAGCAAATCGAGTATAATGGAACGTAATCGAGTTAAATCAGGTGACGCTGAGGGAACTAGATTAGGAAATGAGACACTTCCAGAGCAGTAGATGAGTTTTACTATCTGAGGAGCAAAATAACTGATGACGTTCGAAGTAGAGAAGATATAAAATGTAGACTTGCACTGGCAAGGAAAGAGTTTCTGAAGAAGAGAAATTTGTTAACATCAAGTATAGAATTAAGTATGAGGAATTTTCTGGAAATATTTGTATGGAGTGTAGCCATGTATGGAAGTGAAACATGGACGATATATAGTCCAGACAAGAAGACAGTAAAAGCTTTCGAAATGTTGTGCTACAGAAGAATGCTGAAAATTAGATTGGTAGATCACGTAGCTAATGAGGAGGTGCTCAACAGAATTGGGGAGAAGAGGAATTTTGGAACTACCTGACTAAAAGAAGGGTTCGGTTGGCAGGAAATATTCTGAGGCATTAAGGGATCCCTAATTTGGTATTGGAGGTAAGCGTGGAGGGTAAAATCGTAGAGCGAGACCAAGAGATGAATTCACAATGCAGATTCAGAAGGATGTAAGATGCCGTAGTTACTAGGAGATGAAGAAGCTTGCACAGGATAGAGCAGCATAGAGAGCTGCATCAAACCAGTCTCAGGACTGAAGACCACAACAACAACAACATATGCAGATGATACACACTGACTGGTAGACATATCTTAGACCTTCACGGTCTAGACGAGGCTGGTCGTCAATGGTATTAAAGTGCTCACTAAGACGTTTTGGGACTGCTCTTGGTATGCCGAGAGTCACTGGGTCCATCTTCACCGGTTGACGCCAAAGGCCCTGTAGCTCGATTTTCAAGCCTTTGTATATGGCAAGTTTCTTGATTGTCCACCTATCACCTGGGTTGACAATGTCAGTCATTGTTGTGGAGAAAGAAATTCATTATTTTTAATATTAATGTTATTACTATTATTGTTGTTGTTATATATTGCTTATGTAGTGTTCATACTCTAATGGTCACTCTCTGTTAGATATTAGAGGGGCAGGAAAGCCCCAGTCTTGCCAGTGGAAATAAATGCACAAATAAACATATAATATCGTAGAGCAAAAACAAAGTGGATCATAATTCTGTACTTTTATATCATTACTATCCATCGGTTACTGAAGTTCAACATACTAAATTTTTAATTTTCTCCAATTTGAAGCATCCTGGACTTCGTTGTTTTGTTCTTTTCCCACGAATGAAACGTCTAGTGAGTTGACAGCAAAGTATGTTTACGGTACTTGTTGACTGCAGCAACAGTCCTTCCATCGTATTGTCGATGAAATTGGGTACTCGCTGGTCCGTTTGCTGTTATTCCAGAAAACAGGGCAAAACATCAGTTCGTAACTTATTAATTCCAACAACGTAAAGCTAAATGGAATCTGTTCCTACAGTCCGCAAGATTACCTCAGAGAAGTGGCAGAAAGGTAGTTATTGGGCTGTTTCATAATTATGACTTTCGATGAGAAAACAGAAATATGTGCTTTCCACGATCTGCGACTTTCAGACTTCGCTGAAAGTGGGTCGTTCTGCGGGGTCATGTTGGAGGTTACTGGTGTTCAGTAGAGTTCCTGGGCGGTATAGGCGGCGCAATTTGACGAGATTGGGAAGAGCGGTGGAGAACCGCCTGTGATTCTCGTTAAGGAATTACCTCCACTTTCACCGCCAGTTCAGGGAGGGGGGCACAACAGGCCGCAACAGAAAACGAGGCTAGGTGTGTGATTCAGATAAGATAAGTCTCCCGCGAACAGCACGGAATGCAATTTCCAGCTATTTCGCACATTACGCATCGAGGTTGCTTACCTTTCACAGTGATGTAGAACAGAAAATTAACTCCACCTTTCACAAATACACGTACTTACTATCCTCGTTACTGTGGAAGAAAATGTTCGGATTACAATAGCAGGCGTACCCTTATTTGGCAATTATTCGCTTTCAATAGCGAGATTTGTAGCCCTCTTGCCGCTTCATTTTGATCATTCTTAACTGAAACAATTTTCTTTGCATGAGTAGGACATCGTACGAAACCTGACAGTGTTAACTACAACTGAAACACGTCTGTCTCCTTTACGAATAGTAAAGTTCTTCAGTTTTAAGTGAGTAGGGTTACTTTGTAAGGATAACAGTTCATAGCGTTTAGTTGGTTTATGGATGTCGTAGCACACGTTCTGACAATAACTAGTTCAACCATTTTCATAGTAGCTGTTAAATTTGATTCCACTTTCACAATGAAGTTTGAGATTGCTGTATTGCTTTTCAAAATTAAACTATCGCACTAAGGCAGTTCACAACAGTCTTAATAATTGTTCAGATAGTAATATAGCCCAACAATCAGTGGCGGATACAGAAAAACCTCAAAGAAGGGGTGCTAAACATATCTTGAGCTACCTTTACTTTTACCGTAATAAAAAATAGTCATTATTTTTACTGAGAAATTACGATGAATTATTATTATTAATACTTCACAATTAACTGATCTCACTCACACATGAGTAATCTTCACACTTGTCCTTGCTACAACTAGGACTTTTTACTTATTCATTCTTCGGTCTTAATGTTTCTGCTTCTGGGTGTAAACTAGCTTCCTATTCGGCGAATAGTCCGTATTTATAAGGCTATGTATAGAAGGTTCTCTCTACAAGAAAACAGTAAAATATTCGCAACATTTCTCGAACAAATGCCAGAAAGAATAACGTTTCGACACTCATGCTCATAAATTAAGGATAATGGCGATACATGGTGAAACAACTCTCTGATGGGCAGTTTTCTGATTTAAATCACCTCGGGGTGTGACCAAGCGGTGCATTTGACCTGCGGTCGTCGCACGGTGGCGCTGGCAGTAGTCCACATACGCACAGGTGTGTTGGTGCATGCCAGAATACGGTGCAGCGAGTAAGTGTGCAGACGTTTTCAGACGTGCTAATGATGACTATGTGTTGAAAATGGCTCAAAGAACACATATTGATGACGTTATGAGGGGTAGAATACTAGGGCGACTGGAGGCTGGTCAAACACAGCAGGTCATGGCAAAGGTTCCAGCAGACAGGAAACGTGTTCAGGCGCTACTATACGGGACGTCCACAGTGTACAACACCACAAGAAGACCGATATCTCTCCATCAGTGTCCGCAGACGGCCACACAGTACTGCAGGTAGCCTTGCTCGGGACCTTACCACAGCCATTGGAACAGTTGTCTCCAGACACACAGTCTACAGACAACTGAACAGACCTGGTTTTTTCGTCCCGAGACGTGCAAGGTGCATTCCACTGACCCCTGGTTACAGGAGAGCCCGTAAAGCCTGGTGTCAAGAACACAGTACGTGGTCATTGGAACAGGGGTGACAGGTTATGTTCAAGGACGAGTCCAGGTATAGTCTGAACAGTGATTCTGGCCGGGTTTTCATCTGGCGTGAACCAGATAACAACCCCTTAATGTCCTTGAACGGGGCGTGTATGGAGGTCGTGGTTTGATGGTTTGGGGTGGGGTTATGATTGGTGCACGTACACCTCTGCATTTCTTTGACAGAGGAACTGTAACAGGTCAGGTGTATCGGGACGTCATTTTGCACCAGTATGTCCACCTTTACAGGGGTGCAGTGGGTCCCACCTTTCTCCTGATGGATGCTAACGCACGGCCCCAGCGATCTGCCGTACCTTGAAACAGAAGATATCAGGCGAATGGAGTGTCCTGCCTGTTCTCCAGACCTAAACCCCACCGAGTACGTCTGGGATGCTCTCGGTCGACGTATCGCTGCACGTCTTCAAATCCCTACGACATTTCAGGAGTTCCGACAGGCACTGGTGCAAGAATGGGAGGCTATACCCCAGCAGCTGCTCGACCATCTGAACCAGAGTATGCCAACCCGTTGAGCGGCCTGTGTACGTGTGCATGGTGATCATATCCCAAATTGATGTCGGGGTACATGCGCAGTAAACAGTGGCGTTTTATAGCACATGTGTTTCGGGACGGTTTTCTCAACTTCTCACCAATACCGTGGACTTACAGATCTGTGTAGTGTGTTCCTTTTGTGCCAATGCTATTAGCGCCAGTTTTATCTAGTTAGCTAAATTAACTCGAAGGTCAATTGATTTTTTCTTTCATTGGTAAAGTTTGTTTAACATTTATCCAGTTAAGCAGCAAGATCAGATTCTGCGGAAACCATAGTAATTGTAGCTTTCACTATCAAGAATGGTTTAACACTTCCTCAGCTTAAGAGAAAAAACAGATTATGCTTAGAGCGGAATTATTGTAACTGACCTCTTTCGTAAAAAGTAAAATTTTAAAAAATGTGTTAAAAATAAATAACTTGTTCTCATCTTGTCCAGCTTTAGAATAAATGAAAATTTTATTGAAAGCTGAACTGACTTCCTTTACAAAACCGTTAATTTGTTCCGTAGCTTTCCTGATTAGAGAAGATAAAAATAGCATAGTGCACTATCAAGCTAGGCTCTACTGCGTCGATGTTGTTCGTTGTGTACGGTGGCCATATCTAACGTTAGGATGTTATTTCACTAGCTGCAGCGAAAGCAGGTTGAGTGCACACGCTCTAACTGGCACTTAAAGTTTTAATTTAAGACACTCTCCCTTCAATTAGATGTTAATGAATTACTCTGTTTCAGGGCTACTTTCCCAGCTAATGCCAGCCTGCATTTCATATCCTCTCTACTTCCGCCATCATCACTTATTTTGCTGCCCAAATAGCAAAACTCATCTTCTACTGTCAGTGTCTCATTTCCTAGTTTAACTACCTTTGGATTACCTGATTTAAATCGACTACATTCACTTTAAACTATTTTTGTTTAGTTGATGTTCATATAATCTCTTTTCAACACACTATAATCCGTTCCGTTTACTTTACTTTCCAGTTCAACTGTCGTCTCTGACAGAATTACCGTGTCATCAGAAAACTTTTGACCTATTTCTAATCCCTGAACTTAAATTCTCTCTGTAGCTTTCTATTTGGTTTCCGTTACCGCTTGCTCGAAGTAGAGATTGAATAACATTTGTGATAGACCACAGCCTTTTCTCAGTCCACGCTCATCTACTGGCCCCCATTCATTTCCTTCAACTCTGTAGTCTGGTTTCTGTACATTTTGCTGATAAAATTTTGCACTCTGTACTCTTTCCTCTCTTCAATCAGAATTTCAAAAACTGTATTCCAGTCAATATTCTCAAAAGCTTTCCTAAAGCTACAAGTACTATAGATTTTGGTTTTAGAATTCTTCGGTCTATCCTCTAACAAAAGTTTTAGGATCAGGAATCCTTCTCGTATTCCTAAATTTCTCCGGGACCCAAATTGATCATCCCCGAGGTTGGCTTCACCAGTGTTTCCAATCTTGTGGAGATAATTCGTGTCAGTGCTTCGCAATCACAACTCATTAAAATAAAAGTTCGGTGACATTCACTAGTGTCGGCACATACCTTCTTTGGAACTGACATTTTTGGATTCTGAGGGTAGCTGATGGCGATTTTATTGAAGACTTCCGAGCCCCTATGCAGACTTACCAGTGATCGTTCTCCCGCCTCACCACTGGGGACACAGGTACAAAAAGTTCCGTCTGTTGCACAAAGTAAGTTAGCTGGCAGAGTGTGGCTGTAGAAGTAAAAGGTTTTGTGCTTTCCCTTATAAAGCAGGAATATGTTCTTTAGAGAAGGTATTCTTTGTCAGTTTGGGGTACTTATGAAATACGAAGAACAGCAGAAATGGAAAGATCCAGCGGCATGTTTCATCAGGGGATCGTTTTGTAAATGCGAGAGAGTTACGAAGATGCCCAATAAACTCCATTGGCAGTAGCTACAAAAAAGTCGTTTTGTATTACGGAAAAGGGTACTATTGACGTTCCAAGAACCTGTGTTCCACGAATATCCGCCTTCGTAGACAACTGATCAGAGCAGCTGACTGTCATGCCTAGGATCCGGATTCGATTCGTGGTACTGCCGGGGATTTTTCATTGGTGGGAGAAGTGGCACAGGGGGCACTCAGCCTCATGCAGCAGCTGAGGAGCCACTCGGCCGACAAGCGGCGGTTTCAAGGTGAAGAAAGTCAATAATGAGCGGGAGGACGGGATGCTGACAGAATGCCCCTCCATACCGCATCCAATGACGACACTGGAGGAGGATGACTCAGCGGTCGGTCGGGTACAACTAGACCGTCTATGTCCACAATGCACAACTTTACCTACCATTATTTTCGTAAATGAGTTGCAATGTATTACTTACTCTCACACATTGATTGTAGTTCTAACCCCTCACCGTTCGCGACTGGCACAGAGAAGGCGGAAAATTATAATGGTACCACGGCTATCCTTCACCACTGACCGTAAGGTGTCTAATAGAGTGTGAATGCAGATGTCGTGGTACTCAACAGAAATTAAAAAAAAAAAACAAATCTATTGCACAGCTTGACTTAAATAATGGATCGGATGACAGGACACATCTTGAGGCACCATGGTAATGCAGCGAAGTGATGTGGGGGAAGGAGGACCACGGCTTGACTACAGTCAGAAGTCACAGTGGTCCAACACTCAGGATATGATCATAGGAGACCACGTGTAGGAATATTTCACCGCCATTGTATACGGGATCCTAGTGGAGATGGTTTGCCATTGCCTTCCTCCAACGTGGCATGGTGTCGAGAGCGTATCTGTCGTAGGTACGATTATGGCGAGTGCTCGTATAGTGTGATGTTGGGTTTGTGTTGTGGATTACAGGAAAGGAGAGAGTGAAACTCAGTGCTGGCACTTAGCCTTCCCCTCTCGAACAGAAGGAAGAGGCTGGCGAGCTTAAGGTCCCTATCGGACGGACGGATCACCATCAACAGAATTTCGCATGCCCTCACTTAGTGAGGCACTGCGGAGAGTTTTGGAATTTAATACAAAAAATGGTTAAAATGGCTCTGAACACTGTGGGACTTAACATTGAGGTCATCATTCCCCTAACTTAGAACTAATTAATCCTAACTAACCTAAGGACATCACACTCATCCTTGCCCGAAGCAGGATTCGAACCTGCGACCGCAGTAGCAGCGCGGTTCCGGACTGAAGCGCCTAGAACCGCCCGGCCACAGGGGCCAGCGAATTTAATCCAGTACGTGGGTACAAAGACTGCTGATCAGAAACTTTACGGCATCAACTCTCCATACCCCTCTCCCTCCCCCTCCCCCCCCCCCCCCTTTACCGGCTACTACTAGCTTACTTCCGAGTCGAGCATTACCACAAACGCGAGCGTTAGCGATCTCGGCTACAGAGGCGAGTTGGCAACAGTAGAGCTGTCTTCGAGCGGGAAACGTTAGCTGACGTTAACGTGGCGCTCTACGAGTATCGTGACGTCACTTGCAGCTATTTCACGTTGAGGAGCCATTTCACCGTATGAAACCAAATAGGTTCTGTAATATTTCAGCGAGGTTCAACGTAGAGTAGAATCAATAAGAAGCAAGAACGCCCTCTACGTCACAAGCAGAAGTTGCAAGACGCTATCTCGTATGTTTTTGTTTTCAGTTGAAGGTCACATTTGTTGGGATTCATATTATAACTTACGCCTTATGAGTATAAGCTCTTTCTAAACATCAATAGAGTGAATATCTCGACAACGCATCGTTATTGGTACGAAATGACGAAAATGGCTTATTCTTGGTATTCAAATAATTTTCATATTTAGTTGTTTTCGTTTTGTAACTCGCGTGTAATGAAAGTACACTGTTTAAAGGCAACGATATATTGGATCCCGTATTCATCAAAGACTCGTCGTTCTTGGCAATATCTTTTATAACTGAACGTCAGTTAATAATATGTCGGCTATTAAAGCGTTCAGAAGATCGGAACATGAAACGTCATTCTTTGTAGAACTTCAGCGTAGCGTTGTTGGTAGAACAATTTGTAGCGAGTTCGCGTCCCGCTGTATGCATTTTTTTTTTTTTTTGCCTTCGCCTTTTCTAAATGGTGATGTGACTTTCTTATTAAATTAATGGAAATAATTTCCGTAATATTCGATGCTATGTGCACGTACGACCACTGTCTCTCAAGAGCGTCTTTGTCGGATTTTTTTAATTTTAAAACCTAGTGTCCTTACTGAACGGACAAGAAGGGTTTCCTTTTTTTCTTATGCAAAGTGCATCCAGAAAGTAAGTTTCGAACGTGTCCAGACGTGGCATGAGCAGTCGGAAAATTTTTGGAAATTTTTAGTAAGGTTCTTCGCTAGAAAAATTGCTGAGGTCATCGCCCCCTAGGCTTACACACTAATTAATCTAACTTAAACTAACTTACTTTAAGGACAACACACGCACCCATGCCCGAGGGAGGACTGGAACCTCAGACGGTGAGAGCCGCACGAATCGTAACAAGGCGTATAATTCCGACCTCGACCCGAGCGACTTCCCTCTCCGTCTCATGAAGCGTTTTCAGACAGAAAACGTTTTCCCAATGATGCGGACGTACGGACTGAAGTGAGTTCATGGGTCCAGACGTTGGCGGCAGACTGCTATGACATAGGCATCCAACTGATGGTGCACCGTTACGACAAATGCCCCAACAATGGTGGTGCCTAGGTTGAGAAGTAACCATGGCATCTAAGTAAATATTCCAGTACATATTTATTAATGAGTGATGTATTTGTTTTCTTTATCTATCATCGGATGTGACTTTCCGGATCTACCTGTTAACATATTCATGGGTATTAAACTTTTTATGTGTACCACAGGCAGAACAAGACGGTTAGCAGATGGACACGATAGGAAACTGCATTTTAATAGAGGTAACGCAGGACTTTTATGCGCGCTCTTTTTCGTTAACAGAAAATGTTCGTTCCAGAAAATGTTGACTGCTTGAGCTAAACGGCCGCTGTGACCGTGCGGTTCTATGCGCTTCAGCCTGGAACCGCGCTGTTGCTACCGTCGCAGGTTCGAATCCTGCCTCGGGCATGTATGTGTGTGATGTCCTTAGGCTAGTTGGGTTCAAGTAGTTCTATGTTCTAGGGGACTGATGACCTCAGAAGTTAAGTCCCATAGTGCCCAGAGCCATTTTTTGATAAACATAATATATACAGGGAGATTTTTTTCTAACGTGTACAAACTCTGGGGACTGATCGATGAGAGGATACGGAACAAAAGAGATCTAATGTGTGTTACTGTTCCTCATACGTCATGCTGCCGGCCGCGGTGGTCTCGCGGTTCTAGGCGCGCAGTCCGGAACCGTGCGACTGCTACGGTCGCAGGTTCGAATCCTGCCTCGGGCATGGATGTGTGTGATGTCCTTAGGTTAGTTAGGTTTAAGTAGTTCTAAGTTCTGGAGGACTGATGACCACAGCAGTCGAGTCCCATAGTGCTCAGAGCCATTTGAACCATACGCCATGCTCTAGCGCCATCTTCGGCGATAGTAATTGGTACTGTTGTGTCCGACTCACTCGTCTTGCTGGCTCACCTTGTAATGGATGTCATACAGCGTTATACATAATGATTCCATATTCGAATCGAGAGTTTACCGACTTGGTGTTTACTTATAGAAAATCAAACGGCAACGAGCGGCGGGCAGCAAGGTTTTATCAGGAGACCTATCCCCGTCGACAACAACCACAGAATTCAATGTCTGCAACAGTGTTTCGCCGTTTGTAAGAGACGGGGTCGTTTCAGGAAACAGGAGATCATGAAGGACGTATCCGAAATGTTCGGTCACCAGACTTGGAAGGAAATTTATTGACACTGCGGAAGGTGAACGCCGTGTCAGTACCAGGCAGTTGACCCACTAGTACAGCGTAAGCCAGACGGCCGCATGGAACATTCTTCATGGCAATTGTTACTATGATTCAAATGTCTCTGAGCACTATGGGACTCAACATCTTAGGTCATAAGTCCCCTAGAACTTAAAACTACTTAAACCTAACTAACCTAAGGACATCACACACACCCATGCCCGAGGCAGGATTCGAACCTGCGACCGTAGCAGCCCCGCGGTTCCGGACTGCAGCGCCAGAACCGCACGGCCACAGCGGCCGGCAATTGTTCAAATGGCTCTGAGCACTATGGGACTCAACTGCTGTGGTCATTAGTCCCCTAGAACTTAAAACTACTTAAACCTAACTAACCTAAGGACATCACACACACCCATGCCCGAGGCAGGATTCGAACCTGCGACCGTAGCAGCCCCGCGGTTCCGGACTGCACCGCCAGAACCACACGGCCACCGCGGCCGGCAATTGTTACTATGCTTATCACTTACAGCGTGTGCAGGGCTTACTAGTAACAGACTTTCCACATCGGGAGCAATTTTCTCATTGCTTCTTCAGCAGACAAGCCGGGATTTTTGTCATCCATCATATTCACGGATGAAACCACCTTTACGCAGGGTGGTATCTTCAGCTTTCATAACAGTTCTCTGTGGGACAGTATGCAGAACCCCATATTATGATGACAGCGAATCACCAGCATCGGTGCAGCCGGAATGTGTGGGCTGGGCTAATTGGCGATAGTATGTTGGGACCACTCTTCCTCCCACATCTCCTAACACGCCGGTGCTATCAGTGTTTCTTGCGAGTGACTTTGCCTCCCCTGCTGGAAGAACTGCCATTGAAGATTCAAAGGGTTATATGGCTGCTGCATGATTGTGTTCCAGCTCACTTTGGTTTCTGGTTGTGGAGCCATCTGAAAACTATAGTGCATGCCGGATGTGGAGACACTGGAGTAGCGCATTCATCCTCTCTTTGAAACTGTTCGGATGAAACCTGGCCGATGTGAACATGTGAGACAAAACATGCTTTGAGACACATGGAAACTATGTTCAACAAATTCTGTAACTATGGCTGTTCAGTACAGGGCGCATTAGACCGCAGTGTCTGTGATAATGTATGATTGAGTAAATGGTCTGTAGCATGGAAATCATGCATTTCTGGACATTTCATTACGCCTTTTTTGTTCTATATCCTCCCATCGATCAATCCTTCGAGTGGAGAAATTTTGTTCGTTTGTACTCAATAGGTTGTTGTTCATCGTGATCAAAAGCAAGCGTTTCCTGTTATTGTCGATGAATGCTAAAATTATTTATGAACAGCAGAAAAATGTTTTGTATGAGTCTGGCAAAGTAGTGAAGCGATGTTTGATATATATCTGTTTTGAAGTTTTCTTATTTTACCGTTTAGTTGATGAAATTGCGTTTTCTAGCGCTATGTGATAAATCTGTATTGTTTTCTTTACTGTTGGCACGACATACCTCTGTTTCACATTGCAAATAAACAATTTTCTAATTAAACATCAACCATTTAAATTTTGTTAGACATACTCATTACTTTTAAGTAACAGACAGAAGGATAACTACGTAGAACAAAAGTTTTCCGTAAGCTGCCTGCCTTGTATACATTGAATCGCCAAAGATACTGGTATAGACATGTGTATTCAAATACAGAGAAATGTAAACACATAGAATACGGCACTGCAGTCGCAAACGCCTCTATAAGACAACAAGTGTCTGGCGCATTTGTTAGATCGATTATTGCTGCTACTATGGCCGGTTATCAAGATTTAAGTGAGTTTGAACGTGGTATTATAGTCCGCGCACAAGTGATGAAACACAGCATCTCCGAGGTAGGGATGAAGTAAGGATTTTCCCGTACGATCATTTCACGAGTGTAGAGTGAATATCACGAATCCGGTAAAACATCAAATCTCCGACATCGCTGCGGCCGGAAAAAGATCCTGCAAGAACGGGACCAACGACGACTGAAGAGAATCGTTCAGCGTGACAGAAGTGCAAGACCTCCGCAAACTGCTGCAGATTTCAATGCTGGGCCATAAACAAGTGTCAGCGTGTGAACCACTCAACGAAACATCATCGATATGGGGTTTTGGAGCCGAAGGCCCAATCGCATACCCTTGATGACTGCAAGACACAAAGCCTCGCCTGGGCCTGTCAAACCGACATTGGACTTGATGTCTGGAAACATGTTACCTGGTCGAACGAGTCTCGTTTTAAATTTTAGAAGGTGGATGGACGTGTACGGGTACAGAGACAACCTCCTGAGTCCATGGGCCCTTCATTTCAGCAGGGGAGTGTTCAGTCTGGCGGAGGCTCTGTAATGGTGTGGGGCATGTGCAGTTGGAGTGATACGGGACCCCTGATACTTCTAGGTACGACTCTGACGGTTGACACGTACGTAATCATCCTGTCTGATTGCCTGATGTGGTGTATTTCTTTTTTAAAAAATATATTTATATTTTGATGAAATTATTATTCTCTTTTGAAGATTCAGAAATCTGTTGTGAGTTTTGCACCACTACTTGGCGGGAAGAGCAAAGACTTTTCATAAAACGTAAGAACTTTATGTGATAGTTTCCTGAAATCGTTTGCAGAAGGCGTAGCGTTCTCAAGATCAAGAACAGATTTCGCATTTCCACTTAATTTATTTGTGTCGTGATCATGTTCGATCAGCAACTACGAACAGAGAAACCTAAGGGACCAGACATAGCTGGAAATTTTCTTCGCTTTTCTACACCACACATTAAAAGAAGTCGGATTTAAATCCCAAACAAGGTAACATAGCAATGCGCCTTCTGCCTTAACTACGACGTTTGCCGACGTGCAGTCGGTTCCTGGTAGGTTATTTCTGTTGCTATTAATAGGAGATGGTTAGCATCGAAATACTTTAAGTAATAAGCAGACACTACAGCATTTGAGAGCACAATAACCAATTTAATTACCTTAGTCAGTATTTCTAACAATAGGCTCCGTACATTTCAATTTTATATCTTGCTGGCTGTTTCTTTAAATAAAACCCTTTAACATTTTCGACATTTCATCTTAGCTGCACACATAAATTCTTACATAGCACTGCACAATTATAACTAATTACCGATTGCGGACCACGCCATACACGAGTCCGCCGTCATTAAAAAATACAGAAGAGCTTTACAATTCTTCAGCTGTCAAAAAATAAGAAACACAAAATATCTCTATCGATACAATTTATGATCAATTCGTATTCTGCGCCGTGGCGCGTACGATATTCTTTGAAACATCAGGTGGTCGCTGCACAGCGGTGATCTAAGAAATTTTTAAACAAATTGTATAGCTACTATGAGCCTGCATGGTTAGATTATCGAATGTAAGTGTACTTAAGCTATCGAAACAGATACTAATATTACACTGATCACCTGCGTCCATTCGCGTCCATTGTGCCTCCGACGGTCTTGGGTAATTCCTGCAGGTAACGCGATACCGGACCGGCCGGTGTGGCCGAGCGGTTTTAGGCACTTCCGTCAGTTCCTGCGCGACAGCTACTGTCGCAGGTTCGAATCCTGCCCCGGGCATGGATGTTTGTGATCTCCTTTGGTTAGTTGGGTTTAAGTAGTTCTAAGTTCTAGGAGACTGATGACCTCAGATGTTAAGTGCCATAGTGCTCAGAGCCATTTGAGCCATTTTTTTGAATGCGATACCCCACACGTCCAGAATTGCTACGGAGTGGCTCCAGGAACACTCTTCTGGAAAGGGAACTTCCCCATCGCACCCCCCTCAGATTTTGTTTTCATCGCAAACCCCTCAGAATTTGTTTTAAGTTGGCGCAGTGGATAGGCCTTGAAAAACTGAACACAGATCAATCGAGAAAACACGAAGAAGTTGTGTGGAACTAAGAAAAATATAAGCAAAATATACAAACTGAGTAGTCCATGTGCAACATAGGCAATATTAAGGACACTGTGTGTTCAGGAGCGCTGTGGTCCCGTGGTTAGCGTGAGCAACTGCGGAACGAGAGGTCCTTGGCCCAAGTCTTCCCTCAAGTCGAAAGTTTACTTTTTTTATTTTCGCTAAGTTATGATCCGTTCGTTCGTTCATTGACGTCTCTGTTCATTGTAATAAGTTTTGTGTCTGTGTTTTGCGACCGCACCGCAAAACCGTGCGATTGTTATTGAAGTCGCGAGCTATATTTTCCGGGTTCATATTGCCCACGGAATACATTTCACGTATTTAATGCATTCTCGTCCAAAGTAGCGAACAGTCAACTGCCAGCCAGGGAGCGTCATTAGCAGGAATACTCTCTCTTCCGTGCGCTGTAGTCGACTGACGTCGTGTGTTTCGATATTTGTTTAGGTGTAGCGTCCCCATACTACGGCGGAGTTACCTCGCATCGGACGGACGGACGGACAGATAATAATTGTCTGATAATAAAAAATTAAACTTTCCACACGAGGGAAGACTCGAACCCAGGACAGCTTGCTCCGCAGCTGCTCACGCTAACCACAGGACCACGGCGCTCCTGAGCCCTGAATGTCCATGATGTTGCTTATCTTCCGTATGGACTACTCAGTTTGTATATTTTGCTTATTTTTTTTTCATAGTTCCACACAATTTCTTCCTGTTTTCTCGATTGATCTGTGTTCAGTTTTTCAAGGCCTATCCACTGTGCCAACTTATAACTAAATCTGAGGGGGGTGCGATGGCGAGGAGAGTTTAAGCACTTCCGCTCCCCACTAATTTCCCTTGACATGACCATTATTGAGCGTATCTGGGATGCCTTACAACGTGCTGTTCAGAAGCGCTTCCGGTTTTTAGGAGACACTAGTAAGACACTAATCGTATACCCAAAGAAAGCATTCGTTATGAGAAACACTGGATAGGTTTGCAACACACCTACCGTACTGGTAACGTCGGTACGACCGTAACTGACCAAATCTTCTTGGAAAGCTACCGTAGTCTACGCCCACTTACGACAGTACCGTAGTCTACGGTACGACCGTAACTGACCAAATCTTCTTGGAAAGCTACCGTAGTCTACGCCCACTTACGACAGTACCGTAGTCTACGCTTACTTACGATAGTCTACGGTAGCTTACGTCTAGTTCCAAACCCTAGTTTTATGTTGCTAAGGCAACACTCTGAAGCACACAGAGCGCAGGCCAGGTGAATTGTGTGTCGCGCGAGCGACCGTGAGAAAACAACGGTAGGCCGGCCAGCCGGGCGCGGTTGCACAACCGCCCGCCGGTCTGCACCAAAAACCCCGGGCAGCGGCTGACCCGGCCCACGCCGAGACGCGGCCTTCACGGTTGGCGGCGCCCCTCCTGCACCACAGCCGACTCACCCGCTCGCCCAAGTGGCCCGTTCGCGGGGGCCATTATGTCAGGCCGCCTTTCGAGAGGCGATCCGCCGCGATAGCAGCCGAATTTATGCGCACCAATAGCAACTGACGGACATTTTCAAAGCGAATAAAGATGTAGTCTTGGCTGAGGTCGCGTTAAAGGCGGCAAATGAACCACAGTGATTGGCGCTAAAACTGGAAATATCGCGGAAATTTCAGCCGGAGTCTTCAAATTTCCGATATTTAGAAGAGAGTGCGAAAACTTGTGGTGAAACGGGTCGCTCTTAAAATCACGATAAACAATATAGTTTATGTTGTTACGACATTTTCAACTGACACCCCTATGGAGAAAATTACGAAACAATAAAGATAAAAAATTCTGTATGTTATATTTGTGTTACTTTAGCACCACAATAAAAATATATAGATAAAAAATACACTAAGTCATGTTTATATATTTTGCAGCGTTTCATATTTGTTATGTTAGGAATTTAAGGATACAGAAGAATTATATTTTGATTGTGCGTAGTTGTATTTTATATATATTTTTCTGACACATGAAAATATATAAGAATAGGATGCTTTTAACCTTCATTGTTTTTGGTCTTTATGAAGGTCCAGGAAACAGTTCTTTTTCATCTCGGTGCACGAATTAATATCACATGTGTGGCAGAAAATTGTTGGTCTTACTGTGACCTTTGGCAGATTGGATCTGTCCCTCTTCTTAGACTCGACTGGCCCATGTTCAACATTGTCCTGATGGACAACCTTTCTGGGGAATTTGCCTTGCTGCATGCCCTATTTTCTTCTTTTTTGCGTATTGAGTATCTACACTCGAAGAAAGTCTTCCCCTGTTTCTCCCACTTACGTACTTGTTCAATTTGCTTTGAACTGACAATGGGGCATCGCGTAATTTTTGGGCATACCAAGAGAGTCATAGTCCCTTCCGTGCAATATCCAAGTAAGGAACTGAAGAAATGGTCGATGGTAGTACTTGTTTGATCTGATGTTGATTCTGTATAACACAATTAATGACTGTAAAAGATCCAGTCCTCCCATGAACTCTTTGTTGAGAAGAATTATTGACGGAGAGTCCACTTGAAGCCTTTCATCGGCCTTCTTATCCAATTTGGCACCTTACTTATTAGTATCACTGCAAGAAGGACTAATAAAAACAGTCATAACCCGTCTTCTTTTTATAATACACTGCAGATTTTGTTATCTGAAAAAAGAACAGTTTGCTTCCGAATGTCTAAGTTTAAAAATTTTAATGTTCAAAAAATAGGTTCACAAATTCTAGGAATAATGTCTATAACAATCATTTTTATGCAGATATACCTTAAAATTGCTTCAATCACGTAATACTTATTTAAAGTTGATAACTTACATTTTTCAAGATCAATAATAATAAACATCAACAGCTGTAATACACGACTCAGGCTATACAGATCTCCAAAAAGTCAACTATTCAAGTAGTTGAAGAAATTCTCACAGTGAAATTTCTTATCTTTTCGTCTGAAGCGATACGAATCTGCTACTCAGGGCAATTGGAAGAAAATGCTTCTCGCTTTCCAGGTACATCAAGTACTTCAAGAACGAGCTCGTCCATAGAGTATTAAATTCGTGAATATCTGCAGGTTCGCATCATTTGAGGAAGATCATCGTAAGAGAGGAAAATTATCTTCTATAACCTCTTTAGAAACTGTCGTAAATTCTGACATTGATTCTCCCTGTCGTCCATACATGAGCGATAGTGTTTAACCACGCACTCAACAAAATCGGTGTATCGTTAGTTTCTGTACTATCAATTATACACTGTTTCATCAAAAGTAATCAAACACCTGTTAGTAGACATTAATGTGGGGTCTGTTTTCCATTCGCCTTTATATGACGGCTTGAACCCTGCTGGAGACACTTTCAATGAGGCGTCTGAATATATGAGGAGGAATGAAAGCCCCTTCTTGGTGAAAAACAGAAACCCGAGAAGGTAATGATATTGAATTCTGGGGTCTGGAACGAAGTCGACGTACTAGCTCAGCTCATCTCAAAGGTGTTCCATTGGATTCAGGTTGTGACACTGGGCAGGCTGATCCATTTGAGAAATGTTCTTGTCCACACACCATTGTATTATAAATACTGTATTGTCACTTAAATACATTCATCGACTGTGAACCGTTCCTTTGCTGAGCGCAGTGAAATATGTTCGAATCTTTCCGCATTTAGTTTTTCTTTAAGCGCAATAAGGAAACCACGCCCTAACGCAGAAAAACACCCCACTATCGTCGCACCACCTCCGTAATTCACTGTTATCACTACACACGATGGCAGGTAACGTACTCCAGCCACTCGCCAACCCAAACCCTTCGGACGTATTACCACAGGGTACAGCGTGATTCATCACTCCAAATAGCTCTTTCTACTCATCCCTGCCCAGTGGTGTTGCCCTATACGCCACCTCTAGCCTAGCTTAGCATTAACTAAAGAAATGTCTTATTTATGAGGAGTTGCCAGACCATTATACAACATTCTTTTTAACTCCTTACGCACAGTCTGGTAGACTGTTGTTAGCACTTTAGATTCCACGAGTGATTCCTTCCGCTGACATCATTTATAACCACCCTCCACAGTGTCCTACGGTTCCATTCTGTCAGTGCGTAAGATCACCTAGGCCTTGATTTAGTTGTCCTGGTTTCTTCATGCTCCTACTTCACAACCACGTCACCAGCACTCGACATGTGCCGGCCGCTGGTTGCCGAGCGGTTCTGGCGCTACAGTCTGGAACCGCGCGACCGCTACGGTCGCAGGTTCGAATCCTGCCTCGGGCATGGATGTGTGTGTTGTCCTTAGGTTAGTTAGGTTTAAGTAGTTCTAAGTTCTAGGGGACTTATCACCTCAGCAGTTGAGTCCCATAGTGCTCAGAGCAATTGAACCATTTGGAACTCGACATGTACAGCTTAAGAAGGTTTGAAAAGTCCCTGTTCGATTTGTTACTCAGCTGACATCTAGCACCTAGTCATGTTCGAAGTCACTGATCTCTGTTGACCGACCCATTTTGTTGTTACGACATCTCCACTGACAACACAATACTCACTGTCTCCTTTTATGTTGGCAGAACCGTTTCTCGAGTCTCCTGTTCGTCAATTCCGCACTACGTCACGGTGTTTTCCAACATTAGCACAGGTCAGGACTATTTTCCAGTTAATCGAATAGTATACGTTCCACTGAAATACAGTTGAAAGTACCTTCCAGTCCTTCAATCACCATAACATTCGTTGGTAAATATTCGTCGTTGAATTATTATAATATGATTTTTAGCACTCCACAAAACTTAAAGGCTTTTTTATATTCATCTAACAAGTTATTTTAAATTTCATAATAGGTAAAACTGAAATAATCTACTTTTTGGATACGTTGGGTTAGTATACAACTTAGATCAGTCTGTAGAAAAGACGTCACACAAAAGTTCAATATATGTCCCACTGACGCCAATGAGATACAGGATTGGACAAAAATATGGAAACGCCAAAAACACATTATCATGCCTAAATCACAAAATGATGCTCAGGTCCTGCAGAAAGGGTCATCACTCCTACAACCTACGATCAGCTTAGAGGCAAAAGTGAAGACACTTTCTGCAGGACCTCATCATCATTTGGCACGACAGTGTTCAAGCACGTACATTGCAAGCTGTTACTGATTTGTTTGACTGATCGGGATGCTAAGTGCTATACCACCTACTGCACTCCCCTGACTTAAGCCATCGTGAGTTCAACTCGATTTCTAAACTGAAGGAAACTTCACGGCATTCGCTTCAGAGCTGCTACAAATTCGTCGGGCAATATACCGCGCCGCTCGAATTGTCAACACAACTGGCACTGCTAAGAGTATCCTACGACTTCCACATCGCTGGCAACGCGTTGTACATAATGCTGGTGACTACTTTGAAGGTCAGAAAAACTTTGAAACGCGTATCTATTTTGTACGAGGCGTAAATAAATAGTTGTCGCTATTAAAGTTCCAACCCTCGTACTACGAGTGAAAAGGCCTTGACGACATCGATAGCATGCACAAAGCACATCAGGCGAACGACAGTAAGGTAGCCGCATCTTCGGAGGAGCAATATCAAACACTCTCCGGAGAAAAGAAAAAAGCATTAAGAGCATACCAAAAGTTATTATGGAACATAAATTCATACAGATTAAAGCGTGTCAGGCACTAATGTAAAGCGAACTTAAAACAAAAGACGCAAGCTAGCAGAATACTGTAACACGTTAAATCCTCAAAACTCAATAAGGACAGTGTGGACACAATTCAAAGATTCCTTAATGCTATGCATGCGCCACCCTCTGCACTGACAAACTGCCTAGAGATGGAGAAAGTACTGGTTAGGCTAACCGCGCCAGCATTAGAGGCCGTGAATTGAAACTGACGATTTAAAAAAACGATGACGATAAACTTAACGCAATCTTTCACTATAAATGGACCAGAAATATCATCTAACCATCCGAAAGTACAGCCCCAGACACGAATACATCTGTTATCCTCTAATGACCTCGTTGTCGACGGGACGTTAAACTAACACTAACTAACATCTGTTATCTCGTGATCAAGTTCTAAGCGTCAGAGGCAAACAAGTGATGCTAAACATTATAAACAATTTGTGGAACGCTTGCGTTAAGATATTAAATATACAGCCAATAAGCGTCGTTTCCATTTTCAAGAAAGGAAAGGGAGCAACGCAGGCCTATTCATAGCCTACAGATTAGTATCGTTGTTACCCTGTATATAGAAAATTTTGGAACGTTGTGACAGTTCACTTAAAGCGACCGTCGAGACCTATTTTTAACGTCTGAATTCGCAATCTATACTTAGGTAACGTAAGTCGTGAGATACCTTCTAATACCGTCTTGAGCCTCGTTTTTCCCGGTGCAGTGCAGCAACTCTACGTGGCATGCACTCAACACCGCCGCTGGAAGTCCCCTGCAGAAAGATTGAGCAATGCTGCCTCTGTAGCAGTCCACAGTTGCGCAAGGGATGTCGGTGCAACATTTTGTGCACCATCTTACGTCTCGATTGCGCCCCATAAATATCTGCGTGGTCAAATCATTAGCTAGAATTGTCCAGAATGTTCTTCAAAGTAATCGCGTACATTTGTGACCCTGGTCACATGTTAGGGAACATGAAGTCAACGAATGGCTGAAAGTGGTCTCTAACTAGTCTAACACAACCGATAACCCAGTCAATTCCATGTAAACACAGCCCACATCAGTATGGAGCTGCCACCAGCTTAAAGAGTGCCTTGTTGACAGCTTCATGACTTCTTGGAATCTGAGCCACACTCGGAACCTACCATCAGCCCACATGAACTGAAATCAAGACTCACCCCACTATCTCACGGTTTTCCAGTCGTCTAGGTTCCAACGGATATAGTCACGAGTCCAAGAGAGTCGTTGGAGGCGATACCGTGCATTGAGCAAAGGCACTCGCGTCGGTCGCTGCTGGTATAGCGCATTAACGACAAATCTCGCCGCAGTGTCCTAATGGATGTGTTCTTCGCATGACCCACATTGATGCCTGCTGTTATTTCACGCAGAGTTGCTTGTCCGTTAGCAATGACAACTCTATGCTTGCGTCACTGCCCTGGATTGTTACGTGAAGGCTGTCGGCCACTGCGTTTTTTGCGGTGAGCGGTAATCCGTTTCTGTATTCTGGCCACAGTCTTGACACTGTGGAACTCGGAATATTGAATTCCCTAACGATTTCCGGAACGGAATGTCCCATGTGTCTACTCCAACCACCAATCCGCTTTCAAAGTTTATTAATTCACGTCGTGTGGCCCTGTCGGAAACCTTTTCACATGAATAAGTAGTACAAATGATAACTCCGCCAAGAAATGGGTCACCCGACTAACATCGTGTAGAGCTCCCGCGAGCATGCACAAGTGCCACAACACGACATAGCATGAACTCGACTCATGTCTGAAGTAGTGCTGGAGGGAACTGACACCTTGAATCCTGCAGGGCTGTCCATCAATAATACCACGAAGGGGTAGAGATCTCTTCTGAACACCACGTTACAAGGCATCCCAGATATACTCAATAATGTTTATGTTAGGGGAGCGGAAGTGTTCAGACTCAGGGGAGTGTTCCTGGAGCCACTCTGTAGCAATTCTAGCCTCGTAGGGGGTCGCATTGTCCTGCTGTAATTGCCCAAATCCGTCGGAATGCACACTGGGCATGAATGAATGCAGGTGATCAGACAGCATGCTAACGTACGTTTTACCTACCAGAGTCGTATTTAGACGTATCAGGGGTTCCATATCACTCCAACTGCACACGCCCCACACCGTTTCAGAGCCTCAACCAGCTTGCACAGTCCCCTGCTGACATTCAGGCTCCATGGATTCGGGAGGTTCTCTCCATAACCGTACACGTCCATCAGCTCTATACAATTTGAATCGAGATTCGTCCGAACAGGCAACATGTTTCCAGTCATCAACAGTCCAATGTCGGTGTTGACGGGCCCAGGCGAGGCGTAAAGCTTTGTGTCGTGAAGTTCTCAAGGGTAAACAAGTGGGCCCTCCGCTCCGACAGCCTATAGTGATGATGTTTCGTTGGGTGGTTCACACGCTGACACTTGTTGATGGCCCATCATTGAAATATGCAGTAGTTTGCGGAAAGGCTGAAATTCTGTCATTTTGAAAGATTCCCTTCAGTCGTCGTTGGGCCTGTTCTTTCAGGATCTTTCTCCAGCCACAGATGTGTCGGCGATTTGATGTTTCACTGGATTCCTGATATTCACGATACACTCATGAAATGGTCGTACCGGAAAATCCCCACTTCATCGCTACCTCGGAAATGCTGCGCCCAATCACTCGCGTGCCAACTATAACACCACGTTCCAACTCACTCAAATATTGATAACTTTCCATTGTACGAACAGTAACCGGTCTAACAACAACACTAGAAACTTGTTGCCTTATATAGCCGTTGCCGACCGCAGCGCCGTATTTTTCGTATTTATACACTCCTGGACATGGAAAAAAGAACACATTGACACCGGTGTGTCAGACCCACCATACTTGCTCCGGACACTTCGAGAGGGCTGTACAAGCAATGATCACACACACGGCACAGCGGACACACCAGGAACCGCGGTGTTGGCCATCGAATGGCACTAGCTGCGCAGCATTTGTGCACCGCCGCCGTCAGTGTCAGCCAGTTTGCCGTGGCATACGGAGCTCCATCGCAGTCTTTAACACTGGTAGCATGCCGCGACAGCGTGGACGTGAACCGTATGTGCAGTTGACGGACTTTGAGTGAGGGCGTATAGTGGGCATGCGGGAGGCCGGGTGGACGTACCGCCGAATTGCTCAACACGTGGGGCGTGAGGTCTCCACAGCACATCGATGTTGTCGCCAGTGGTCGGCGGAAGGTGCAGCGACGCACGGATGCACGCCAAGACCGTAGGATCCTACGCAGTGCCGTAGGGGACCGCACCGCCACTTCCCAGCAAATTAGGGACACTGTTGCTCCTGGGGTATCGGCGAGGACCATTCGCAACCGTCTCCATGAAGCTGGCTGGGCTACGGTCCCGCACACCGTTAGGCCGTCTTCCGCTCACGCCCCAACATCGTGCAGCCCGCCTCCAGTGGTGTCGCGACAGGCGTGAATGGAGGGACGAATGGAGGCGTGTCGTCTTCAGCGATGAGAGTCGCTTCTGCCTTGGTGCCAATGATGGTCGTATGCGTGTTTGGCGCCGTGCAGGTGAGCGCCACAATCAGGACTGCATACGACCGAGGCACACAGGGCCAACACCCGGCATAATGGTGTGGGGAGCTATCTCCTACACTGGCCATACACCTCTGGTGATCGTCGAGGGGACAGTGAATAGTGCACGGTACATCCAAACCGTCATCGAACCCATCGTTCTACCATTCCTAGACCGGCAAGGGAACTTGCTGTTTCAACAGGACAATGCACGTCCGCATGTATCCCGTGCCACCCAACGTGCTCTAGAAGGTGTAAGTCAACTACCCTGGCCAGCAAGATCTCCGTATCTGTCCCCCATTGAGCATGTTTGGGACTGGATGAAGCGTCGCCTCACGCGGTCTGCACGTCCAGCACGAACGCTGGTCCAACTGAGGCGCCAGGTGGAAATGGCATGGCAAGCCGTTCCACAGGACTACATCCAGCATCTCTACGATCGTCTCCATGGGAGAATAGCAGCCTGCATTGCTGCGAAAGGTGGATATACACTGTACTAGTGCCAACATTGTGCATGCTCTGTTGCCTGTGTCTATGTGCCTATGGTTCTGTCAGTGTGATCATGTGATGTATCTGACCCCAGGAATGTGTCAATAAAGTTTCCCCTTCCTGGAACAATGAATTCACGGTGTTCTTATTTCAATTTCCAGGAGTGTATATAGGAATGCGTATTTGAGTACCATAGAAGTCACTCCCTGATGTCTTAACACATGTCCTATCATATCGTCCCTTCTGCTTTTCAGCGTTTTCCACATATTCCCTTCCTCTCCGATTCTGCGCAGAGCCTTCTCATTCCTCAGGTTATCAGTCCACCTGATTTTCAACATTCGTCTTTTGCACCACATCTCAAATGTTTCGATTCTCTAATTTTCCTGTTTTCCCACAATACATGTTCCACTACCAAACAATGCTGTGCTCAAAACGTACATTCCCAGAAATTTATTTTTCAAATAAAGGCCTATGTTTGATATTAGTGGACTTGTTTTGGCCAGGAATGGCCTTTTTGCCAGTGCTTTTGATGTCCTCCTTGCTCCGTCCATCAGTAGTTATTCTGCTGCCTGGGTAGTAGAATTCTTTAACTTCGTCTACTCTATGACCATCAAACCTGAAGTTTCTCGCTGTTCTCGTTTTCGATACTTCTGATTACTTTCGTCTTTCTTCGATTTACTGTCAGTCCGTATTCTGTACTCATTAGATTGATCATTCCATTCAGCGGATCATTTAATTCTTATTCATGTAACCGTAGGCTTCCGCGGCCGTTGTCAATGTCAATAAGATTCTTCTGGGTTAGAGACCGCATTGTCATTTATAAAATTCCAACGTTTCGGCGTCTGTTGCAAGACGCCTTCCTCAGGGTGTGTTGCTAACTGCTGTGGAATTTTATAAATGACAATGCGGTCTCTAACCCAGAAGAATCTTATTGACATAATTCTTATTCACTTTCACTCAGAACAGGAATGTCATCAGTGAATCGTATCATCGATATCCTTTCATTCTGAATTTTATTTCCACTTTAGAACCTTTCTTTTATTTCCGTCATTGCTTCTTCGATGTACAGTTTGAACAGTAGGGGCGAAACACTACATCCCTGCCTGACACCCTTCTTAATACGAGCACTTCATTCTTGGTTTTCCACTCTTGTTATTCCGTCTTGGCTCTTGTACATGATGTATATTACCCGTCTCTCCCTATAGCTTACCCTAATTTTTCCCAGAAGTTCGAACATCTTGCACCATTTTACATTGTCGAACGCTTTTTCCCAGTTCGGCAAATCCTATGCACGTGTCTTGATCTTTCTTTAGCCTTGCTTCCATTATCAACTGCAACGTCCGAATTGCCTAACTGGTGCCTTTTTTTCCTAAAGCCAAGCTGATCGTCATCTTAAGTATCCTCAATTTTCTTTTCCATTCTTCTGAATATTACTCTTGTCAGAAACTTGAATGCATGATCTGTTAAGCTGATTGTGCTATAATTCTCGCACTTGTCAGCTCTTGCGGTCTTCGGAATTGCGTAGATGACATTTTTCCGAAAGTCAGATGGTATGTCACCAGACTCATACATTCTGCACACCAATGTGAATAGTCGTTTTGTTGCCACTTCCCCCCAATGATTTTAGAAATTCTGATGGAATGCTATCCATCCTTTCTGGATTATTCGATTTTCAGTCCTCCAAAGCCCTGCTAAGTTCTGATTCTAATACTGGATCCCCTATCTCTTCTAAATCGACTCCTGCGTCTTCTTCTATCACATCCAGACAAACCTTCCGTCTCAAACACGCTTTCAATATATTCTTTCCATCCATCCGCTCTCTCCTCCGCTTTTAAGGGTGGAATTACTGCTGCACTCTTAATGTTTGCAGCTTTACTTTTAATTTCATTGAAGGTTGTTTTGACAGTTCTATTGTTGATTCAGTTGTTCCGAGAATAATTTCTTTTTAGATTTCTTCACATTTTTGATGCAGCCATTTCGTCTCCCCTTCCCTGCACGTCCTATTTATGTCATTCCTCAGCGTCTTGTATTTCTGTATTCCTGAATTTTCCTGAACATTTTTGTACTTGGTCGTTTCATCGATCAACTGAAGTATTTCTTCTGTTACCCACGGTTTCATCGCAGTTAGCTTCTTTGTACCTATGTTTTTCTTTTTTAACTTTTGTGGTTGCCATTATTAGAAACGTCCATTCCTGTTTGAGTGCAATGCCTGCTGTGCTATTCCTTACTGATGCATCTATATCCGTAGAAAACTTCAAGTGTATCTCCTTATTCCTTAATACTTCAGTATCTCACTACTTTTCGTGTTGATTCTTCAGCTTTCAACGTCGACATGTATACCTGAACTGTCGTTGTCGATGTAGCTTTGCTATCGATTTCGATAAGAACAACCCTATCACTGAGCTGTTTACAGTAACACAGTCTCTGGTAAACCTTCCGGGATGTAAGGTCGTGGTCCATGAAACTCTTCAGCTCCTAACGTTTCGTCCAGAGCTGCGCTGGACATCTTCAGAGGGATGTTTCTCCTCCGGTGAGTCTTGCCGACTGACGGGTCGGACGTCTGAGAGCGACTTATATATCGTAGAAAGTGGGCGTGGCCAGAGTTACGCGTGATTTGCAGAGATAATCTTTGTCAGAGATAAAACTTAACTATCGATCGTAGTCTCTGCATTATTATTGTGTTAATCAAGACAGCAGACGAATACCACATCACAACATTTTAGCGTAATGGAAAATGGCGTGGATTTCTGATTCGAAAGATTCGCGTCTCGCCACATGCATTTTTTTTAATGTTAGCGTTGTTAGCAGATTCTTGGAGTTCATTACGAATGCAAAACAAGGATATTCAGCAATATTCGATCTTGTTTACATTCCTGTCTGATTAGAGAACGAACGCTGAAATTAATATTTAGCAATTTCCCAATGTGTTTCTCCTCTTGGGTTCCTGCCTAACCATACATTGGGAAATGTATTGCTCCGACTGAAACGAGCAGCAATAACTTTCATATCCTTCTTTCTCACAAATTTTCAGCTGTTTATCTCCGAACACTTGGCGACTTTCGAGTGAATGGTGCATGTAGCAACCTAAGAGCACAGCTTTAAATGTTCTGAATAAAACAAGCTGCCATAAAATTTATATTCTTCCTACTCACAGATCTTTGGCTCTTTATTTCCGAATATGTGACGATGTCTGTGGTTGAGGAGGAACTTAAGAAGACAGCTTAAATTGCTGCTAGCGAATCGAGAAGCAATAAGATTTATATTCTTCCTTGTCACAACGTTTATAGGAGATTATACCGTTGTTGATATTAGGCGTGACGTCTAAACGACGTCAAGTCTGTAGGGAGTGTTATGAAATCAGTGTTACCCAAAATTTTTAGGAGTCGTCATAGTTCTGATTTCTCCCTACCCTGAACGCGAAGTAAGGTAATTGGAGAGAGTATCCAGGACTGGTTCACTAAAATAGTTGACAAATTGCTAGAGGATGTATACTTTTAGGCCCTTTGTGCAATGTCCACTTTGATCGGTGACTAAGTAGGTGCATCCAACTTCCTACGGGCTGTCAGTGAATTAAAATGTAACGACTCTGCATAAATCACAGCCAATCCATAGCTGTGACGCCAAGGTGTCTAGTTAAAAGGAGTATGAAATGGCACGTAGAGCATTTTGAGCTAGCACCTACTTTTAAAAACCGCCACGTAGCCTAGTGGTCAGCGCGGTTGACTGTCACGCGAGGTACCGGTTTCGACTCCCGGTACTGCCAGGGATTTTTCCTTGGAGTACAACTGCAACGGGCTGCACTCGGTCTCTTGATGCCAGCTGAGCAGCCACTTGACCGAGTAGCAGCGGCTCCAGGTCACGGAAACTGTCAACAGGCGGAAGAGAAGTGTCCTGACCCCACGACCCTCCGTATCGCCTCCAGTGACGCCATTGGCGAATGATGACACGGCGGTCGGTTGACATAGATGGATGGAGTTTACGTTATCCGGTTTTCAAACAGGTTTTCGGGTTGGACAAAGCGCGACCAACATGTTATCGTAGATGGTAGTGGATATCCGGATGTGTTACTTCAGCAATTAATACTTGATGGCATTTTATGCCGAGTTAAGTGATGCGTAAAACGAAGTAGACTACTATTACCTGTCTTTCCTTAAAAGTCGAGAAACCTACAGCTACCACCAAGTTTGCTCTGCAGCCTCATGATCCTGGTAAAAGAAAGAAGGTTAGTTCTATATGAAGTCTTCAAGGGTTGTTAGTCGTGTAGCTTCGTCGTCTCGTAGCAACGTTTCGATGGAATGCGTCTCCATCATCTTCATGCGAAGTGAAGACTTCATATATGAAATTCGCCGAGAAAGCCTGCACTCACAAGGTTAGTTACGTTTTTGAATCAAGGCAGTATTGCACCGAGAACGACCAGCAACGAGCTAGCACCAGGATCAGTCCTAGAATCCTTGTTTTTTAACATTTGTACGAAAAGATTTCCAAATAACCGTGTCACGAAGAAGAAGGATATTTCAATACACCGACGACCCGTGTATTTATGATACTCTTAACTTATTGGAGGCCGTTAAAACAGCTTGAAGGAAAGAGCACGTCACTTCGACTACAGGTTACACGTGAATGGGTTTGACATTACATGCAGTAAGACAGGAAAAAGTATGCACTCACGACGAAGAATCACAACAGTGTGCACAGCATGCGAAGTTCCCTGCACTCAGTGCTTACCATATTTCAGCCAGGCGGTCGACGGAGTATGTAAATTTATGTTTAAAGTTGCATAAGATAAGCAAAATAGACAAAAAGACAGTAGAAGCTTTTGACCTGTGGTGCTACAAAAAGCTGCTGAAGATTGGAAGGGTGAATCAAATAACTCATGAGGAGGTACGGAAGTGAATTGCAGAAAAAGAAATTTATGGCACAACATAATTTAAAAAAATAATTCGGTTGTTACGACACATTCTGCCACATCAAAAATGGTTCTAAGCACTATGGTGCTTAACATCTGAGGTCATCAGTCCCCTAGACTTAGAACTACTTAAACCTAACTAACGACATCACGCATAGCAATGCCCGAGGCAGGATTCGAACCTGCGACCGTAGCAGCAGTGGGTTTCCGGTCTGAAGCGCATAGAACCGCTCGGACACAGGGGCCGGCAGACATCAAGAGATTTGGGGATGTGGGGGTCAAAACTGTAGACGGAGACCAGGAGATGAATGTAGTAAGCAGGTTCAAATGGATGTAGTTGGCAGCAGTTTTTCGAAGATGAAGAGGCTCGTGCAGGATACTGTTCGCCAGTTGACGACTGGTGTCTCCCGGTATATACGACAGCTGTGCTCATCGTCTATGTCACCCACTGGTCTGAAGATGGTCTACTAAGACTGGAACGTGTCACCAGTAATGGAACAAAATATCTTTTTTTTTATCACGGTTAATCATTTTCGTTAGAGTTATGTACAGGTGGACCAAGTAAACCGTCCTCTGTTGTTTTCTGTTTCCCGCACACGTTAGTGCAATAATGGTTGCCTCGTCAATGCCGTCCAAAGGGGAAGTGGACGTACACCGAGCTGTGTAGCAATTAACGTGCGTTTTCTTCTTCTGGCTTCACTCTGATAAGGGCACGTGGCCGTCCGTGTGTAGTTCGAGTCAGGTCTTACAAATAGGTAACAACTGCAATGTGCTCCAACAAAGACTACACCAATAGGATACTAATCTACCGGGAGATGCACCACAATGCAGCTGAGGCCCGACGACTGTATTCACAATATTTCCCTTCGGGACGTCTACCTTTTACGCGTGTATTTAGACGTGACAGAGATGCGTTTAAGAACCGAGGGAGCTCTCCAGGTAAAACGTGTCGTGGAAAGACCACTCCGAAGCACAGCCGATGTTGCCTGGAATGTTACTTAGTATTTTTGAGCACATCGCACGTACGGTAAGCATAGCTTAAATGTAAATAGGGTGTACGTATAATAAAGTATAAAACAAAAATGTTATCCTGCTATTTCATTCAGGTGGCAGTTTTATTTGTACCTATAATAATAACTATAATAATAATAACAATACTATTATGGTCATTATTATTAACATCCTGAAAGTCATTAGGTCTCGCCCAGTCATAGCTATTAGGACAAAGAAGAGCTGCATTTTTGGAACACCACCTACGAACAGCTTAGAGACAGAAGTAATGACACTTTCTGCAGGAGCTGACCATCATTTTGCCGGGAAATGCTCAAGCACGTACAGTGCAAGCTGTTACTGATTTCTTTGACTGACGGGGCTCCTAAGTCCTATACCACCTACTGCACTCCCCTGACTTGAGCCCTCGCGAGTTCAACTCGATTTCTAAACTGAAGGAAACACTTCACGGCATTCGCTTCAGAACTGCTACAAATTCGTCGGGCAATAGACCGGGTCGCTCGAATTGTCAACACAACTGGCAATGCTAAGACTATCCTATTACTTCCACATCGCTGGCAACGGGTTATACACAATGCTGGTAACTACTTTGAAGGTGAGTAAAACTTTGAAACACCTATCTATTTTGCACGAGCTGTAAATAAGTAGTTGCCACTATTAAAGTTCCTACGCTCGTATATAATAACTGCAACAGAAGTTCCCATGTGCGTTCTACCGTGGAACATCTTAACTATGACTAGACCTACACATGGCTGCTTCCAAAGTAATGGTAGCCAACATGTGTACAATAAATCTTTGGCAACTCCCGCACTACTCCTGCTAACTAAATGAAGCCGACGAAGAACTGCAAAGGATTGTCTTGAGCGCTTCTGTAAACTCAGGCATACCACAGCAGTGTTCGTTCTCAGATAGAATAAGGTTTAAGCAGACAACTTGACTGGGGGCGACAGAAGAAACGGTTCCTCCAGCTGTTGGTCGTCGAAGCAGCTCGTACTTCTAGTATTTAGGTTTAGTATTAGTGGCGCCACTTCTCCGAATGCGAGTGGAACAGGTCCCACTATGCGTCGGCGTCGCAGGGGCTTCCCTTTCAAAGTAACGGCCCCAAACCTCTACATATTTTCACCATCTTGTAAAGTTTCTGAATGAACTGAATAGTGAACATGAAAATTACTCCGCTCCAACATTCGATGTTCCTCCTGTGAGACGAGCCATCGTTGGTTCAGTTAGCCGGGTAAAATTGCTTTTAATTTGTAAATTAAGTGATTAATTTAAACTCCTGATTACTTACTTATTTCTTTGTAAGGGGACAGGACAAGACTGGACAGCTGCTGAGACTTCGCTACGTGGCTTTTTTTCTGGAAAGGTTCTAGGAAAGGGATGGGGATGGACTGAGAGGGAAAAAGAGATTAGAGCTATGATATAGAGTGGGATAAGTGAGGAAGAGTTAAAGTTGGTAGGAGGGATAAGTATCGGGGAGAATCTCATTGTCTGCGAGAGATAATTGTTTGATGTTGTGTTGTGACAGGATACGGAGTGTGTGTAGATGTAGGGACAGAGGGATGTGTGTGTGAAAGGTGCGGCAGCTTACCAGGGTTGGTGATCAGAGAGGAAACAATGGAATTGTTGGAATATAATTCTCACATAGTTGAGAATATCCAGAGGTGTTCGATGTGGGTGAGTGGTGGTGGGTATTTGGTGAGATGGTAGAGTATCCATGCAGCTGATTAATTTAAACTACTGATTACTTCTTTATTTCCTTGTAAGGAGACAGGACAAGACTAGACAGCTGCAGAGGATTTCGAGGGACTTATAGAACCTTGGTGGGGTGGAGACAAAACAACATTTGAATAGCACAGGATGCGTCAGTTCAGGTTTTGAAGCTGTGGAGAACAATGGAAGGGTTAAATCCCCTAGGTCGGCCTCTTGGTACTTTTAGTCTATTGTGGGCTTTCTGTAGAATGGTTGAAAACTGACTTAGTTAGATTTGGAATCATCGTTCGGATTTCTGGGGTATAGGGTAGAGGGAGAGGAAAGCAGTGTCATCAGCAGCCAGAAGGAGGTGAACTGGCGGGGTTGGTTTGCGCATATCAAGAGTGTAGAGGAGATGAAGACGAGGAGTAAGGATGGACATAATTAACTGAAAGTGCGTATGACTAGAGCTTGAAAAGGTCCCCTGGATCCCATACACAGTCATAGGCTTTTTCCAGGTCAAGGGAGACAAAAATCGTGGATTTATGTGAGTTGGTGGGATGGGAGATGAATGAAGTGCTGGAGGTGGCCATCTGAGGAGAAATTGGGATGGGAGCCACACTGGTTGGTGGGAATAAGGCAGTGTTGGTTCAAGTGTAGATGCTGCATTGGGAAAATAACCTGTGGAGGAAACAGTGGTATACAATTTTTCAAGGATGATGAGAAAGGAGAGAGGCCTTCTTTAAGGTATCGATAAGAAATGCAAACGTGACTGGTGGAAATGTTGAGTTTTTGTGGAGTACTTGTTTTATGTTGCATGTTCATGTATTTAATTATGTTTGTGGTATGTTGTACAAGTACTGGAAACTGTGAGGTAGGTGAGAGACAGTGGTATTTGTACGATCGTGGATGATAGGTAAAAGTGAATAATCAAAGTGTAGGTCATCAGGTATGGAAATGATGTCAGACCGATAGACTGCAAAATAGTTATCTGTGCTGAGGTTGTCTGTTAATGGATGCTAACCGTCTCTGTATTCACTGTGTGAGTTTACCCCAGCCATGAATCTGAAAGAAGGAACGGTACATGTGATGGGATTCTCACAGGAGTAATGAGGCTTGTAATGGGAGGGAGGGTCGGTGAAGATATACAGGGTGTTACAAAAAGGTACGGCCAAACTTTCAGGAAACATTCCTCACACGCAAAGAAATAAAATGTGTTATGTGGACATGTGTCCGGAAACCCTTACTTTCCATGTTAGAGCTCATTTTATTACTTCTCTTCAAATCACATTAATCATGCAATGGATACACACAGCAATAGAACGTACCAGCGTTACAAGAATTGTTCAAAATGTCATCCATTAGCAAGGATACATGCATCCATCCTCCGTCGCATGGAATCCCTGATGCGCTGATGGAACCCTGGAGAATGGCGTATTGTATCACAGCCGTCCACAATACGAGCACGAAGAGTCTCTACGTTTGGTACCGGGGTTGCGTAGACAAGAGCTTTCAAATGCCCCCATAAATGAAAGTCAAGAGGGTTGAGGTCAGGAGAGCATGGAGGCCATGGAATTGGTCCGCCTCTACCAATCCATCGGTCACCGAATCTGTTGTTGAGAAGCGTACGAACACTACTAACGAAATGTGCAGGAGCAATCAAGACATCACCAAAAATGCCTGTCCAAACGTACACAGAAAATCTGTGTTGATGACGTGATTGCACAATTCCCTGCGGATTCTCGTCAGCCCACACATGTTGACTGTGAAAATGTACAATTTGATCACGTTGGAATGAAGCCTCATCCGTAAAGAGAACATTTGCACTGAAATGAGGATTGACACATTGTTGGATCAACCATTCTCAGAAGTGTACCCGTGGAGGCCAATCAGCTGCTGATAGTGCCTGCACACGCTGTACATGGTACGGAAGCAACTGGTCCTCCCGTAGAACTCTCCATACAGTGACGTGGTCAACGTTACCTTGTACAGCAGCAACTTCTGTGACGCTGACATTAGGGTTATCGTCAACTGCACGAAGAATTGCCTCGTCCATTGCAGGTGTCCTGGTCGTTCTAGGTCTTCCCCAGTCGCGAGTCATAGGCTGGAATGTTCCGTGTTCCCTAAGGCGCCGATCAATTGCTTCGAACGTCTTCCTGTCGGGACACCTTCGTTCTGGAAATCTGTCTCCATACAAACGTACCGCGCCACGGCTATTGTCCCGTGCTAATCCCTACATCAAATGGGCATGTGCCAACTCCGCATTTGTAAACATTGCACTGACTGCAAAACCACGTTCGTGATGAACACTAGCCTGTTGATGCTACGTACTGATGTGCTTGATGCTAGAACTGTAGAGGAATGAGTCGCATGTCAACACAAGCACCGAAGTCAACATTACCTACCTTCAATTGGGCCAACTGGCGGTGAATCGAGGAAGTACAGTACATACTGACGAATCTAAACTGAGCTATAACATGGAAATGAAGCGTTTCTGAACACATGTCCACATAACATCTTTTATCTATTTGTGTGTGAGGAATGTTTCCTGAAAGTTTGGCCGTACCTTTTTGTAACACCCTGTATAGTCTTGGTAGGAATTTGGGTGAATACAAGGCCTGACAAGGTCTGCTGCAAGAAGGATGCGGCATGAGTGATTCGTCAGATTGCTGAATGGAGAAGGAGTTGTTGCCAGCTTGGTTTCTATAGATTCCCATTAGACTTTCCATTTAGTGCAGAACTAGTCTTGGATAACTGTTGGAGAGTGGATAAGCTGCATGGGGATGAAGTTGTTCTTCAGATATGGTCAGGTTTACAGGTAGCTGGTTACTTCCAGTCGTGTCAAGGACTTCTGCGGTGAGGAGCCCAAGGAGGTTTCTTCTGGGAGAGCTAGTCTTGCAAAAGTCGCAGGAGAACTTCTGTGAAGTTTGGAAGGTAGGACAAGAGGTACTAGCAGAAGTAAAGCTGTGAGGGCAGGTAAGTAGAACACTTGCCCATGAAAGGCAAAAGTTCCGAATTCGAGTCTCAGCCAGCACACAATTTTAATCTGCCAAGAAGTTTCATGTAAGTCCACACTTCGCTGAAGATTGAAAATTTCATACTGGAGTTTAGTTAATTGAAGGACAACTTTGGAGACGGTGTTACTCTCTAGACAGGTATGTAGATGGTAGCACAGGTGATGGTTAGGGCCTGGAGAAAGGGGGTACGGACAAAGTTTTTGGTGAGAGTTGTGGCTCAGCATGGATGTTCTTGTTGAGGCCAACTGCAGCTCACACTCTGGCTAGGATAAGGTGGTTATCTGTGTGGTGGAGCGCCTAGGGAGTGGTTCAGATTGTGTGATAGGGTTCAAGGAATGTTTCATCAAGAATAAAGCTATGGACGTTGTGTAGGCATAGGGTACGCTTTGAAAGATGTTTATTGGTGGGGAAGGAGCGAGTGCTGTGGTACAGGATTTTGTAGTGGTGTCATGCTACTACAAGGGATGATATTGGCTTTTCTGTATGAGGTATGAGGAGGTTTAGATAAGGGCTTCAAGGCAGGTGAAGACGAAGTGGATCTGGTTCGGGTATTAGGTATCTTGGATGTTGACATGGAAGATGGAACTGTGACTAATGGAGTTTTTTGGAGGGTGAGTAGAAGTTGGAACGGATAGATGTTTTGGATGACGATTGTGATGGATTCAGCAGTGAGAGTTGGACAGAGGAATTGTTGGGGTGAGTGGAGTATCAGCAGGATGCACTGGAACAGTGATCTCAGGTTTGGCAAGTATGGCTTAGCTTTGCATATCACGGAGTAGGTGGAGTGGAAGTCATTGCAGGTGCTGCAGGGTAGAGGGAATGCACTGTTGAAGAAATTGGAGGTCTTGGTACTGGTCTATGTTGGAGGCAGATTCAAAGAAGGCATAGATGAGTGGGGCCAAACTCATTATTGATCCATAGAGCTTTGCAGACTCATAAATCTAGGTGATCTTTCAATTCAGATGCCACTTCCTCACCCATGATCTCAACGTCCATCTTTGTGATGACTGAAGTGAGGGTAGGAGAATGGCAGGGAGGTTGGGGCTATGCAGGCTTGAGTGTATGGTGAGAGGTGCTAAGGAGGCTTTGGAACCAAAGGTAATGTATGGAATTTTGGAGAGGAGGTCAGTATGGAAGTTGAGACTCTGGTGATTTAGTAATACAGAGTCTTTTCTTGGGATGATTTGTTGTGTGTGGAAGCTTGGTAGGTATTTTTTGATTTTGAGGTATTTGGGTTAACGAACATTGAGTGAGTGTTGGAGAGGATCGAGATGTGGACGGTAAGAGAAGAATCTGAAGGAGGTGGAGTTATTGTATCCATGCACTGAGTGTTGTCAACTCAGGTTGTGGTTTTTTAGGTGTGGGATTGGGAGTGATGTCAGTGACCTGATGTTTTATAGGTTTCTTCGTGGTTCTTGGAGGGAAGGATGGTCGTGGGTTGGTGGTAGCAGAATATGACGCTCTTGACAGCTACATCTGAGTTGTGCCTTCCGCAAGGCTTGTATTGGTCGCTGCAGTGAGGCTCGATGAGGTGATTCTTGTGATGTCAACAGTTGCCATTGTGCTGCGACATATGTGGTACTGGTTGAGATGGCTAGCGAGTTGTGGCTAAAGAGAAGAGGTGTGGGGAGCTGGGGACACTCAATTCTTTCTTCCTTTATTGTTATTTCATCCCTCCATCCCTCTGCACGTCTTTCAGGCTGGGGCGGGGGGGGGGGGGGGGTGTAAGCTGTCAGCGGTACAGGAAACCCATTCTTCAGCCAATTAATAATAAGAAATTAAATGAGACGAAAAACAAGAAACAAGTAGTGGAGGTTTTACATTGAATACCTTTTTAAAGTTGAAAAATAAAATGGAAGTTTTTAGACATATGATAGTTGATTTCTTGCACTGGTGGTTAAAAACAGTCATAATGAAAGAGAAAATGAAACACAGTAAGTGCACACTTAAAATATCTGAAACCTGTTGCAGTCACACTGATATTTAAAAGAAGCACTTTCATGTCACTGGAAACTGGAACATCCTGCCATGGGATTGCGAGTCAGTAGTTGAAGTGGGAAAGATTGGCTGTGATGAGGGCAGGACTTATGCATAGCAGCGGTGATGTAGGAGTGGGTGTTGGGACAGAAGAGGGGGTGGAGTAGAGAGGGGAATTCATGATACCAATAGTAATTGGGAAAAAGGAAGTGGGGGAAGAAAGGCAGATAAGGGAAAAGGGAAGTAAGGAAAAATGGGAAAGAAAGGACAAGAAGCCACGATAATTGAGACTGTATAGGGTGAACTTACAGCTGGTAGGGCAGGTAAATGTCAGGGCTTCGTTCGTGATCTAGGAGGACAGATGGTTGAAATTTCTTTGGGAGGGAATGTGGAGCATGTCTAGTTGAGGATTGGTGAAAAGTGTTGGTAACGACACAGCAGCATATGAGGATTGGAAAGTACAGGGGAAAGATAAGGTTACTGTAGTCGTGTTAATGGATGGTGTAGATAATTTGGAGGTGTTCAGTGTGAGTGAGGAGAGGTAAGAATCACATGAAATGGTAAGGGATCCTTACATGGTAAGATAAAAGGATGCAGAAAGCAAGGCAGAGTGCATGGCGTTCCAGTATCTGGAAGGACTGATAGGACATGGGTGGGGCAGAGATCCATGCAACATTCGTATAACAAGGGATGGAGTGGATCAAGGATTTATAGGTGTGGAGAACAATAGAGGAGTGCAATCCCCAAGCTCAACCAATTAGTAGCATTATTAGTTTCAGTCTATTGTACACATTCAGGTGGATGGTTAGATGGTGAAGTTTCCAAGTTATTTTGTGGTTGATTGTTAGTCCAAGGCGGCTTGGGTGGCTGAACTGCTCTAGGCGCTACAGTCTGGAACCGCGCGACTGCTACCGTTACAGGTTCGAATCCTGCCTCGGGCATGGATGTGTGTGGCGTCCTTATGTTGGTTATGTTTAAGTAGTTCTAAGTTCTAGGGGACTGATGACTTCATCAGTTAAGTCCCATAGTGCTCAGAGCCATTTGAACCATTTTTTGTTAGTCCAAGATATTTTAATGTATTACTTAGCTGGATGAGACAGTATTAAGTGATAAGGTAGAAGTAATGGAGGGGGAAGGCGTGGTTGGTACATCCTATAATTATTGCCTGGGTTTTGGAAGGTTTGATCTTGAGGAGCCATTAGCCACTGAGGTGGATTTGCAGGTATTGTTGGAATTTCTGGTGTGTGGGGTACAGTGTGAGGAATGTAGTGTCATCAGCATGCTAAAGGAAGTGGACTGGTGGAGGTGATTTGGGCATATTGGCTGTTTAGAGAAGATAGGGTAGAGGAGAGAGGATGGAGTCTTGGGGCATGCCTGCAGTGCGTTGGAAGGTGTGGGAGTTGGTGTTGTTAAAGGTGATAAAGCATGGGTGATTAGAGAGGAAGGATACAATAAGTCAGACCTAATTAACTGGAAGTGAGTAAGTCCAGAATATGAAAAAGAGAACGAAATGCCTTACATGGTCATAGGCTTTCCCTACGCGAGGGTGACAAAAATAATATCTTTTTTGGTGTTGAGCTAGTGGAGGTGAGGTGCAGGAGCTGGTCATCAGTAAAGGCAGGCTGTAAGCCACACTAGTTAATGGGAAGGAGGTGCTGAATCGGTGGTGGCGATGACGGTGATAAGGACAGGGATGAAGGAAGCGGATAGGTGTTGCAGCATCTTTGGCATTGACTGCTTTTGCAATGATGAGATGACAGCCGAACACAACGGCGACGGTGACGAGAGAACGATGACATAAAGGGGATGGTGTATACACACGCGCGAACACACATACACACACACACACACACACACACAGAAGAAAATCTCGACGACATAAGCAAACTATATAGATGAAAACACACATATGCAGAACATATCGGAGTGGCCCCTGCCAGTCCATGCACAATAGGAGCAGCAACAAACGAACCTGCTGACAGAGGTCAGAGTTCAGAGGTTTCTTCTCTGTTTATATAAATCTGTCAACTAGAGAGAGAGAGAGGACCTGTGTACTTGCTGCAGGTATAGTTGAGTAAGCTGTTCATCTGCAAATCATTTTTATGAGTTGACACAATTTCTCATAAGAAGTGACTCGTTTGAAATTTCTTAGTGTTCCTTAGATTGAACCCCTATATTTCGAGTGTGTCTGTATATTTATCAGGCTATCTTTAGTAGTGGTAGGAACTGTGGTTGCTGTGTTCAGATGTAAGCTGAGTTGGTATTCCTTCACTCGCAGCTCCAGGCAGTGTTGACTTCGGTCATGCAGCTTGAGGCAGCTGCCAGTGGACATCATTGTGGTGGACTGGACAGAGCGATGCGAGGGCTCTCCAACATGATGCATGAATCCCCCAACCTAGCCACTACTGCGGTTGCCTCAGGCGCTGCCCCCACTGAGACTGGTCACTCAACCATGGTAGAGTGCAAGGTCATTCTCAGGTATGGTTGGCAGCGAAAGACTTTCAGAGAAATTCCAGAGGAATTCTCTTGACCTGCAAGGTCTGTGTACTTACAGTAAGTGGGATTATTGGTAATTGGGAGCTCCAACGCTAGGAGCGCAATGGGGCTCATTAAGGATAAGGCTGCGAAAGTGAGAAAGCAATCCAATGTGCACTCTGTCATTCCAGATGTGGGGCGGCTAACTGTAGTAAAGAAAGCCAGTCTTCCTTTCATAGCGAAGATGGAGCTTGCCTTCTGTAGTACTGTCGACAGAACCGGTACAGAGCCGAGTGCAGAGTCTGGATCAGAGAATCAGAAAGTTCTCCGAGGTTGCAGATTCCGCGACTTGCGTCACGGTGTGGTGTGTTTCTGTGTTCCACTAGATAGGTAAGGAATGCACTACACGCAGGAAGAGGCTGTGTGGAACGGGCTGCGCGGTTTTTTGAGTTAGAGGGTCTCGGGAACCTCCAAAAAGGGTTTCAGTTTCAAAGGCTGCAAGAACAACACAGGAAGAGGGTGGACATAGGAAGAATCAATATTGTAGTTGTAAACTACCATAGCTGTGTTAAAAAATAACCAGAGCTCCAAGAGCAAATAGACAGCAGTGAATCTCAAATCGTTATACGTATGGAAAGTTGGCTTAAGTCGGAAATAAGTTCACTAAAATTTTTTACAAACGATCTGTGTTCAGCAAGACTAGATTAAATGCAGTTGGTGGTGGAGTAGTTATTACTGTCAGCAGTAGTTTACCATGTAGAGAAATTGAAGTAGATAGTTTCTGCAAAATAGTATGAGTAGAGATTACACTTGACAACCAGAATAAATTAATAACTGGTATCTTTAAGCGACCCTTCGACAAACATGATTCAGTTACTGAACAGCTCAAAGAAAGCTTGAGTGTCATTTCAAATAGGTACCCCACTCAACAGTTATAGTTAGTGGTGACTAATCTACCCTCGCTATGTTAGCGAAAATACATGTTTAAAGTTTGTGGTAGACATAAAACCCGGTCCAAAATAGTACTGAACTCCTTCTCGGAAAATTATTTTGAACAATTGGTTCAGGAGCCCACTCGACGTGTATATGGTTGTGAAAATATACTTGACCTCCTAGCAAAAAATAACCCTGACCAATTAAGGAGCATCAAGACAGTTACAGAGATAAGTAACCACGAGGTTCAATACCGTAACATCCAAACCCACCAAAAATATATTCAAAATACATCTATTTTAAAAAACACATAAAATTTCGCTTAATCTCCCTAAGAGACAGTCAACTTCCTCCAACCTATCTAAGCGTAGACCAGATGTGGTTTGAATGCAAAGAACTGGTTTCGAAAGCAATTGAGAGATATATAGCAAATAAATTACGAGTAATAAGAGATGGTGTTGATCCCCTACGGTACACAAAACAGGTCAGAACACTACTGCAGAAGCAACGGAAAAAGCAATCCAAATTTAAAAGAGTGCAAAAATCCCCAAGACTGCCAAAATTTAACAGAATTTTGATATTCAGCGCAAACTTCAGTACGAGATATTTTCAGTACTTTTCACAACGAAACTTTGTATCGAAATCTGGCAGAAAACCCAAAGAGATTATATCGTACGTAAATTACATAATTGGCAGGACGCAGTCAATACCTAAAGTGCGTGATAAAAATTATTATTGATGACAGCGCCACTAAAGCACAGTTACTACACACGGTTTTCCGAAGTTCCTTCACAAAAGAAGACGAAGTAAATATTCCAGAATTCGAGTCGACAACAACTGCCAAGATGAGTAATGCAGAAGCAGATATTTTTGGTGTAGCGAAACAGCTTAAAACACTCAATAAGGGCAGGACTTGCGGTCCAGGTTGTATACCTGTCACCTTTCAGAGCATGCTGATACAGTAGCTCCATACGAAGCAATCATATACAACCGATGGCTCGTAGAAATATCCGTACCCAGAGACTGTAAAGCTGCACAAGTAACGCCAATACCCAAGAAAGAAACTGAGCTATCCGCTGAATTACAGACCCACATCACTAACGTCGATTTTCAGTAAGATTTTGGAGGATATATTGTGCTCGAACATTATGAATGACCTCGAAGAAAATCATTTATTGACAAATAGCCAGCACGGATTCAGAAAATATAGTTCTTTTGAAACACAAAAAACTCTTTACATAAACGAAGTAATGAGTTCTATCGATAGGGAATGTCAAATTGATTCCAACTTTTTAGATTTCTAGAAGGCTTTTTGCACCGTTCCTCTCAAGTGACGTCTAACTAAATTGCGTGACTGTGTCTCAGTTGTGTGACAAGATTAGTGATTTCAGTTCTGAAGGGTCACAGCTCGTAATATTTGACAGAAATCCATCGAGTAAAACAGAAGTAATGTCTGACGTTCCGCAAGGAAATGTTGTGGGTCCTCTGTTGTTTCTGACCTACATAAACGATTTAGGAGGAAATGTGAACAGCCCTCTTGGACTGCAGATGATTCTGTGATTTACCATCATGTAATGTTCTCAGATGATCAAAACGAACTCCAAATGATTTAGAAAAGATATCTGTATGGTACAAAAAGTGGCAATCGACATGGGAAGTGTGAAGTCATCCACATGAGCACTAAAAAGAATCTATTGAATTTCTGTTACACTGTAAATCACGCAAATCTAAAGGCTGTAAATTCAACGAAATACTTAGGAATTAGAATTACGAATATCTTAAACTGAAACGATCACATCGATAATGTTGTGGGGAAAGCAAACTAAATTTTGTGATTTATTGACAAACACTTAGAAAGTGTAACAGGTTTATTAATGCTTGCACTTTGCTTGTTCGCCCTCTCCTGGAGTACTGCTGTGCGGTATGGGATCCGCATCAGATAGAACTGAACGATGGACATCAATAAGTTGAAAGAAGGGCAGTTCGTAGCGTATGATCACGAAATAGGAAAGAGTGTGACACGGATACGATACAGCAATTGGGGTGGTAGTTCTGCTTCTTCTTGCGTTACGGCCTCTGTAGCACCACGGGTAGCCCCTTCGTGGACTGCATTTTCCTCTTCTTCTCCCAGAACCTCTTCATTCTTTCTCTTCTTCTCTCCCGCTCGTCTTCCAAGATCTTCAGTTTCCGTTTCTCCTGGCGGCTCCGTTGTTTTTCGCTGCTGCTGGACCTTCTCATGAAATTTTGCCCTCGGAAAATATTTTGTTGGCGCAAATCTACATAGAGAGTAACGATCATCTTAATAAAATAAGAGAAATCAGAGCTCGCACGGAAAGATTTAACTGTTAGTTTTTCCGTTGCTCTGTTCGAGAGCAGAACAGTGGAGAAGTAGTTTGAAGGTGATTCAATGAACCCTCTGCCAGGCTCTTGATTGTGAATAGCAGAGTACTTACGTAGATGTATATGTTAACTGAAGTTACCTATCTTTCTGTCTGTATATTCGGGTTAACTACTGCAGACAGCATGATGTGGTTTTCAGTAATAAACAGACTGAGTCATAATGAAGGTTCGTGTGTATAATTTATAACTGCTTAGTGGGATCAGGTTGAACTATGATGTGTATCTATCCATTGTTCAAAATATTCCGGAGCATTCGTAAATACGCGCCAATGATATGTGGGAACGAAACGCGGTTGGCATCCTTGCGCACGCCTGTGTTTAATGAGTAACAGCTGAAGTTTCATTGTTGCATGTCTGTTAGTTTTTGTTCAGTGCAATATTGAGTAGAACGTCGTTCAGCGCAGTATTGAGTAGAACGTCGCGTCACACATATTGTGAATTTCGAAGTGTGCAGAGTTAGAGGAATGAGGCATCTGTATTAAATATTGCGTGAGTCTCAAGGAAACCTTAACAGAGGCACATCAAACAATGTAGCACGTCTACGGTGATGAGTGCTTAAGCCGTAGTCGGTGTTATGAATAGTTCACACGGTTTAAGAATGGCCGGACGTAACTCAAAGAGGATCCTTGTTCAGGACGCCCTTCGACGTCTACCGACGACGCTCATATCAGGTCTTTTTTGAAAAGACATCGTATGCTCTACCGAGAACAGGCGGCAAATGTTCGGCGCGGCGCAGCCAGTGTAAACACGACCTAACGTATTGACATATTATTTTGTTTGCAGACATTTCAAATTATACATAAGAGTGGTATACAGATCGTCGCTTTTAGTTTTTCCTACAACTGGCAGTGACTTATTTAACTTAGAAATATCGTAGGGAGTCCTTTGACAACAGTTGCATAGCGAAATACATGCGAATCCAAAATCTGTGGCTTTCAGTTTCTTACACACAAAGTTATACGTTTCTCGAAAAACTACTTTAGCAACGGAAATTAATTTCATTCAGTTGTATACAGACACTTCTTTCAGCAGCTTTCTGCTTTCCAACGAGGATGTCGACGTAATTCTTTGCGCGGCAGGACGAAAAAGCCTGCCACTAAGAAAAATTCCGGCAGCGTGTCCCAAGAATGAATCACTGCATATGCAAGGTGAATGCCGTCACGGTCTACATTTCAAGATTTGGCGTGGACTGAATGATAATGAATTAAAGTTGCTCGCAACGTTTTTCTGTCTGTGTATGAATGCCAACCCCAAGAACTACTGCACTTATTTTTAAACGGTTTTCGACTAATTCGTAGACTTTTTCACGAGGCAGGTTAGTGCACATAATTTATTACTACCTCACGAGATACGTCGTAGGGCCGCGCGAATTGGGGAGAGTTGTTTCAATTGGCTCTGAGCACTGTGGGACTTAACATCTGTGGTCATCAGTCCCCTAGAACTTAGAACTACTTAAACCTAACTATCCTAAGGACATCACACACATCCATGGCTGAGGCATGATTCGAACCTGCGACCGTAGCAACCACACGGTTCCGGACTGAGCGCCTAGAACCGCTAGGCCGCCGCGGCTGGCTTTCGGGAGAGTCCATAGTTTCGTATTAAATGATGTTACTATAAGGAAAAAAAGAGAGTAGGGTTAATATAGACAATGTTTCCCTCGATCAGTACGTGAATGGAATGAGACAGAAAATCGCAAGTACCACCGGTCACGCGCTGTACAGCCGCTTGTAAAATGTATATGTAGATGATGTATAAATGACCCTCTGGGACATGGCTGGACAATGTACACAAGCGGCATCGCTCCGTTCGCGATTGGAGACACAATACGTTCTTTTGTACTGCACTGTTAATGTAGGCGTACTTTTAGGGCCATTACGCTACTGGATGTATGTACCGATTTCCTATGGTCGATATGCCGCATGATTTTATAACATATATTGTGTTCGAACATTATGAATTACCTCGAAGGAAACAGTCTATTGACACACAGTCAGCATGGGTTTAGAAAACATCGTTCCTGTGAAACACAACTATCTCTTTATTCACATGAAGTGCTGAGTGCTATTGACAACTGATTTCAGATCGATTCTGTATTCCTGGATTTCGGGAATGCTTTTGACACTGTACCACACAAGCGGCTCGTAGTAAAATCGCATTCTTATGGAATATCGTCTCAGTTATGTGACTGGATTTGTGTTCGTAGTAATTGACTAAAAGTCATTGAGTAAAACAGAGGTGATTTCAGGTGTTCCCCAAAGTAGTGTTATGGGCCCTTTGCTGTTCCTTATCTGTATAAACGATTTGGGAGACAATGTGAGCAGCCGTCTTCGGTTGTTTGCAGATGACGCTGTCGTCTATCGACTAATAAAGTCATCAGAAGATCAAAACAAACTGCAAAACGATTTAGAAAAAAATTCTGAATGGTGCGAAAAGTGGCAGTTGGTCCTAAATAACCAATAGTGTGAGGTCATCCAATGAATGCTAATAGGAACTCGTTAAACTTTGGTTACATGATAAATCAGTCTAATCTAAAAGCCGTAAATTCAGCTAAATACCTAGGTATTACAGTTACGACCAACTTAAAATGGAAAGAATACACAGAAAATGTTGTGGGGAAGGCTAATCAAAGGCTGCGTTTTATTTGCAGGACACTTAGAAAATGTAACAGACCTACTAAGGACACTGCCTACACTACGCTTGTTCATCATCTTTTAGAATACTGCTGCGCGGTGAGGGATCCTTACCAGGTAGGACTGACGGAATGCATCGAAAAAGTTCAAAGAAAGGTAGCACGTTTTGTATTATCGCGAAATATTGGAGAGAGTGTCACAGAAATGACACAGAATTTGGGCTGGAAATCATTAAAAGAAAGGCGTTTTTCGTTGCGACGGAATCTTCTCACGAATTTCCAATCACCAACTTTCTCCTCCGAATGCGAAAATATTTTGTTGACACCGACTTACAAAGGGCGTAACGATCACCACGATAAAATAAGGGAAATCAGAGCTCGTACGGAAAGATATAGGTGTTCATTCTTTCCGCGCGCTATACGAGATTGCAATAATAGAGAATTGTGGAGGTGGTTCCATGAACCCTCTGCCAGGCACTTAAATGTGATTTGCAGAGTATCCATGTAGATGTAGATGTAGAAGAGTTTGGCGCATTCGATAAAAAAGAAAATCACGAGCATCCTGAGATTGTTCGCTGACGATGTTGTCGTCCACAGGCAAGCACCGACGTTGTGCGCTAGCGGCGTGAAACGTTTTTCGATCTTGGCGTGGCCAGAATTTCAGCGACTGACAGTGTATCCATGTGTTTTAATTCATATGGGAACAACAATGCTTAATAAAAACCGGTTGATGCTGAAAGCAAATGGCAAATCGGTAGTGGCAGTTTTAATAATAAACTTCAGCGTTATTGATCACACTTACGTATTCTGTTAATTACAGGAAATTCTATGCTCTTACGTAAGCTGACAATTCGTATATGGCTGATGGTTTCTTTTTAGTTGCTCTTTCCTTGACATCAGCCTTTGTTGAATAATATCATTATTTCACTTATGGACATTTTTTTACTGCAGCTGTATATAGACTTATGAAGACCTGAACTCTTTTATGTTTAATATATCAAAATAAGACTACAGACCGCTCTCACTACATACTTTTCTCGGTGTCCGATGACCATTCGTAGGAAATTTTTGTTATGGCCTTGACGCACTTGCTAATCTACATTCGATAACATTGCGCCTTTCTAGTAATTTCTGCATGACTAATTGAAATTATTTCGTATTAATGTAGAATCTATAAAATATCTTGTATTATGTGGGATCTATATAACACAGCAAACAATCCTACGTCGAGTTATATTCGGTTGAATGAATACTGCAAGGAAGTAAGAAGAAGGTAGTAGGCAAGAACCAAGGTTAATTTTGAGCATTGAATTACTGAACTTTATATTTTCTTGTCTTGCGATCGGTGTAGCTTTCTTATATACCCGGCCTCACGATGAAGATAAGATTCAGCAGTACTTACTAGGACAAACTGCTCGTGGATACTACGCACAATTTGTTGACTATTTTAGTGTCAGGGCTTCAGAAATGAGTTGGATCGATGATTAACGAAATTAAGACGCGATAGAACGAATAGGAGAGAAACCTAGTTATATGGTGAACTAGAGACAGCCTAAGAAAGAACGAAGGAAGATTAGGGTTTAACGTCCCGCCGACGTCGACATCATTATAGATGGAGCCCAAGCTCGAATGTTTCAAGCGCGGGAAAAGAAATCGGCTGTGTCCTTTCAGCGTGGGGATAGAAATTAGGCGTATCCTTTCAAAGGGATCGTGCTGACATTTTCCCGGAGCGGTTTAGGGCAATCGAGAAAAACCTAATCTGAATGGTCAGACGCGGGTTTTAACCATCGTCCTCCCGAATGCGAGTCCACTATACTAACTACTGTGCCACCTCTCTCGCCGGGACACCCTAATGGCAGGGCTGCTATATCAATCATGAAAAATTAGCCTGACAATGAAAAAGGGGGAGTAGAGAGGAAACACTGTGAATACATTTCCGAAGAAAGTAGATGCTCAGGGAATCACATAACCTTCGGTAGTGACCCGACACAGCAATTGGACAAGGAGTTCTCCAGTTTTTCACTACATGACTGCTGCTGATTTTACAGATTGGGGACACATGTCGTAAGAGTGGACAGTGACGTCCACAAGTGAACTCGACCTCTTCTTCGAATCAACGTGGTGGACGATTTGGCCGATTTCAAAAACACTGCTTGACTGGATGTCAGACCGTGGTTCGAGAGTATTACATCACTAAGTCTTCTTGTTGGCATCCAGCTGCCTCTGAGTTATTTGCGACTTCACGTTCTATGACCAACCACTCCAGATCATCTGAGTGGACAATTTTCCCTGTTTTCCAGCCAATAAATCCGGTATTCTTCGGTATTTATTTAACTTTAACTCGAATGAACGCCATGTTATTATTCCGATTTTGTTGTAGTTCTAATGAAGTACTCGTAAATACTGAAACATTATGGAACAAATTAATTTTGCTGCGAATGTGTAATACTTCTCAGCAGACCCACTTTAAGCTGTACGGAGGTCCATAGGCAACAGAAATCGTAGGCCCTATGCCAAAATATGTTTCATCGTACGACCTTCGTTTTACCCAGAAGATACTTTATTAAACAAATTAAAAGGAGTAAAACAAACATTAATAATTAATAACGGTCATATAAAATGTTACAGAAATTAATAGATTATATTCAAAAAGATTTTCTCACATCTTTTAAAATAAAGTCTTTCGTATTATCGTCAGTGTTTATATTATCTAAGACGCCGTTTTCAGCGATAATATCAGAAAATAGTAAATGAAAATTTTTGAGAAGTTTTAATTCCAAAATTCTCGGTTGATCAATAATGTCAGTGACCATTAGAGGTTCATAGACACCTAATGATGCCAGCGTGTAGGTTATTCCAAAATGATCTTCACAACTATAATCATGTATATTTCAGAAATGGGAATATAAAGGTGTGGTTTCCAGCATAATGTTCACACACCTAAAGTTCTATTGTCTTTTTTTTCTACAGATTACTCATTGACGAGAATGACTACACTCCAGCAGGTGTTGCAGTATGTGGAGTGGTTGATAGAGGCCAAATCTGACATACAGGTTCAGCAGAACTTTCGGACACTTTTCAGCAGAAGCACACCATTATCGTGTCCGACCATCAGACAGTGGTACACGAGGCTCGAGGAATCCGAAAGTGTCATGAAGAGGACAGTTCTGGACGTCCGAGCGTAAGTGATGCAGAGGTAGAGCGGTTGCATCAAAGCATTTATCTGGAGCCCAACCAGATCAATCGGCCAAGAGTCTCGACAGTTGCAGCTACTACCAGTCGGTGCTAAGCAAGAGACTTGAGCTTCATGCCTGAGATGCTGCTGCTGCATTCGCGTTAACCTAATGGCAGACCAAAGCGTGAAACATTTGCATCTGAGATTCTCAGTCGCATCGACGATGACCCAGACTATTTGCAAAAAGTGATATACACGGACGGAGATTCTTTTCGTGTGTGTTGGAAGGTAAACCGACACAATGTGAGGATCTAGGTCTCTGAGAACCCCAACTTTGGCATGGAAGATGTGCACGATAATCCAAATGTAAACGTGTGGTTTCGTCCGCTTCATGATCGTGTGGTGACACTGTTGACTTTTTCTTGCAGACGTCCCACTAAACACGATTGTTCATCTGGACATGTTGCAAAAGTTTTCATTCCCATAGGTCAAAGAACTGGATTCTGATGAAATCATGCTTCAGCAAGATGGTGCCCCTCCTCACAGGGCGTCTATCGCCAGGAAAACTTTGGATGACAGGTTTCCACATCGCTGGACTGGCGGAGGAGAGCCCGTTTCCTGACTACCAAGGTCTGCAATCATACCCTGTTATACTGGTGATTGGGGGGGGGGGGGGGGGGGGTTGAAAGATACTGTCTCCCAGATCACGATGCAGGACCTGCAAGAGTTTCGAACTGGCATCAGAGTTGCAATTGCACCCGTCAGTGAGGACGTACCAGGCAGGACACACAAGTATCTGTGACTTACATCTACATACGACGGCCACTCCAAAAGAAACGCACACTACTTTTTTTAAAATCCATATTTTATTCTACATGTTTGAAAGTTTAACAGTGTGTAGATACATCCTTTAGGAACAATATTTTCATTTCTCTACACAATTTCCAGCCCTCCCAACTGCCTTACGCCATCTTGGAACCAGCGCCTGTATACCTGCATGGTAAAATTCTGGACCAACCTGTTGGAGTCACTGTTTGGCAGTGTGCACAAGGGAGTCATCATCTTCAAACCTTGTTCCACGAAGAGAGTCTTTCAGTTACCCCAAGAGATGATAGTCACATGGAGCCAGGTCAGGACTGTAAGGCGGGTGTTTTAGTGTTGTCCATCCGAGTTTTGTGATCGCTTGTATGGTGTTTTGACTGACATGTGGCCGTCCATTGCCGGGCAACAGCAAAACATCCTGCTTTTCCCGATGTGGTCGAACACGACTCAGTCGAGCTTGAAGTTTCTTCAGTGTCGTCACATATACATCAGAATTTATCGTGGTTCCACTTGGCGCGATGCCCACAAGCAAGAGTCCTTCGAAATCGAAAAACACCGTAGCCATAACTTTTCCAGCAGAATGTGTGCTTTTGAATTTTTTTTTTCTTGGATGAATTTTCATGATGCCACCCCACTGATTGCTTCTTCGTCTCTGGTGAAAAATGATGGAGTCATGTTTCATCACCTGTCACAATTCTTCCAAGAAATTCATCTCCACCATTCTCGTACTGTACCAAACGTTCACTGCATACCGTTTTTCTTGTTTCTTTATGAGCCACTGTCAACATTCTGGGAACCCACCTGGCACAAAACTTTTTTAACGCCAACACTTTCAGTATTCTGCAAACACTTCCTTCCCCTATCCCAAAGTAGAGTGACAATTCGTTCACTGTGATCCTTCTGTCAGCAGTCACCAATTCAATAACACTCTGCACATTGTCTGGAGTGTGTGCAGTACGAGGCCTGCCACTGCGAGGACAATCCTTAATATTGCCATGACCGCTTTCATCACGTAACCTGCTTGCCCACGGACTAACTGCGATCGACAGCAGCATCTCCATACACCTTTTTCAACCTCTTGTGTATGTTTCCCACCGTCTCGTTTTCACAGCACAGGAATTCTATGACAGCACGTTGATCTGACGAACGTCAAGTGTAGCAGCCATCTTGAAGACATGCTGTGACGGCGCCACTCACGGGAACAGGTTGAACTAAGTTTGAAGACAAACGGGAAGGATGTATCTACACACTGTAAAACATTCACACATGCAGAATGAAAACCGTATTTTTACAAAAATAGTGTGCATTTCTTTTGGAGTGACCCTCGTACATACACCGCAAACCACCGTATGAAACGTGGCGTAGCGTACTTTGTACCGCTACATGTCATTCCCTTTCCTGTCGCACTCGCACATTGAACGAGGGAAAAGCTACGGGCTACTTGCTTCCATACAAGTCGTAATTTCTTTCCTTATCTTCCTGGTTATCCGTGAAATGCACGTTGGCGGCAGCAGAAGGGCAACCACCAGATGTATGATGGAATGACGACATTGGAAATTCGTGCTCGACCGGGAATACAACCCCGATGTCCTGTTTCCTTATCTTTAGGCTACCCGGCACGACTTACGCACAGACCCAAACTATACATGTTGTCAACCATGTATCAACAACCTGGACTCGTAAATTCTTTGTGTCTATTCCCGTGCAGGGAGACATTTTAATTGAAAGTTGCTTGCCTGGTATCGGCGAATAAATACGATATTGCAGAGCCTTTGTTCTTAATAAGTATGATGCAATGTTCCTTCGGACGTACAAGATCAGTTTAGTAACGTGCACACAACAGTTTTCATGGAATCGTGTAGCGAGTCTTTATCTTCTCTTCTTTTGGTCATTGACAGTTCCATTTGTAATGTTAAAGACTGCAGAAATCCAGAATGAAATTTCATCCCCCCCCCCCCCAGCGGAGTGTGCGCTGATTTGACATTTCCTCGCATATCAGGACTGTGTACCAGACTGGGACTCTAACTTGGCACCTTTCCCTTTTCGAGCAAGTGCTCTAATGAATGAGGTATCCAAGCGCGACTAATGGCGTGCCTTCAGGGCTCTATCTCCACCAGTATCTCAGCTTCTATCTTCCAAACTTCACAGAAGTTCTCCTACTTACCTTGTTGAACTAATATTCCTGGAAGAAAGGACATCGCAAAGAAATAGGTTAACCACAGCCTGGAGGAATGTTTCTAGAATGAATTTTCTCTCTGCAGAGGAGTCGACAGAGTACTTGTCTGCGAATGGCAAATATCGTAGGTTAGAGTCCCAATTCGGCACACTGTTTTACTCTGTCAGCGAGTTTCCTATCGAGAAATCGTCGAAGAAGTTCTACAGTTTCTTTGTTTCTTTCTTCAAGGAGCTGTAAACTTTTGTACAAAGCCCCTAAGAATGTCTGGGCTCATAAGTTGATACTTAACGGATTATCCGGCAGTGATACAAATTTTGAGACTAATATTTCCATGTTAAAACTTTATCTCAAAAAAAAAGAAGAAAAAAAACAAACAAGGAACTCAAAACCGGAGTGTTCGCTCATAGACAGACCCAAAGATCTACTTCCTCCTCATTTCCTCTCCATACCTTCTGTACTTCACAGAATAATTACAAGAGGTCAATTCGACTTATCTACAGCCTCAAAAACGTCGTCATTATTTTGAAATAAACATTTGTAGAAATCCCTCTCTGGCACACAGTTTTATGTTGCTACATAGCGTACTTTCCGCTAAAAAGCGGAAACATGTGGCCTGAAATATTTGAGAAAATGGCATTAAGGGCCGTTTTCAGTAAAAAATCCCAGATTTCCGGAATCTTTACAGAAACGAATACACTATTTTCTTTGCCAAGCTTAACAAACAGTAAAACAGTTTGTGGATGACTGTGTAGTGCAATTGTGGTGTTTAAACGTATAGCTCGAGAGTGCAACAAGTGCCAACCTAGGTCGCAGAGTAACTAGCGCAAAAAGAGAAAAAGATCACACACTTATTAGCAGAGTAGCCTAAGTGGTGTTTAGTCTGGTTCTAGGTCAACGGGAAGTGTCCTATAGATTTTGATGAGTGGGTTTATGAGTATCAAAACGTGTGACATAAATGGCCGTAGCTTTTGACTGCACTGACTTAGCTTACATTTTATTACACCGCCAAGGGTTTATAGACCGTAGTGTGTGACATAAATTTCAACTTGATGCGTTTACCCGTTCCTTGAGAAGAAGGGCTTTTAACAGTTGAACAAACAGACAGAGGCAGAAGGACGGTCGGACAACAAAGTCACCCTATAAGAGTTCTGTTTTACCGGTTGAGTTGCAGAAACCTAAAAAGTAAGTGTAGTGTTTATTATTTAAAAGGTAAGCGCTACAATTCTTAATACATTTATCCCACTGTGAGACAACACGGCCAGTGCCTTCGTGTAAAAATATTTGCCGTTGCCTACGGAACCATGATTGCATCCAGGCGTACCTCTTCACCCGAAGTAAATAGATGACCACGAATGTCTACCTTCAGGGCTTCTGTAGCGTGGGTCGGCACACATATTGACGAGGTTATTTCGACTACGCTGCAGAAGTTTCTCTGGAAAGCCCTTACACATCCTCCACACGCTCCGGATCTCTCCCTATGCGATTTCCATACCTTTGTTGCCCCGAAGAAAGACATTCGTGGTCGCCGCTTTACTTCAGACGATGAGGTGGGACGCCTCGTCACAATCATGGTTACCTGGGCAACCGAAAACATCTTTTCGAGGAGACATTGACCTCTTTGTCTCGCGATATGCGTTAACAGTTACAGCGAGGACCTTTGAAATAATAAATAGTTTATTTACTTTCTTTACATTTGTCTCGTTTTCATTTGATTGCTCCATACACACTGGAAATGGAACGTGTCATCCAGTAGTAAACTTGTCATGCAGTTTAATTTGTATTCCGAATATTAAAAGACCAGAAGTATTAAAGAAATGAATAGAAAAGTTAATAGCAATGAGTGTATAGATAGAATATTGAAGGTGGTAGGTAAATAATTGAAACTAACATAACGGTAATATCAAACACCGAAGTTGCATAAATATCCTCAAATAATCAATAGTAGCAAGCAATCTTACTTCTTTTCAGTTTTCCACTGGGTCACATATAGAAAATTCTCTGGCTTTCTTTATAAAGTTCTTATCATTCTTATCAGGAAACAGGTGAAGACAAGGTAGCTAAAGTTGCCAACTATTTCTTTTCCGCACTCGCAGTGGCGCATCTCGCAATGTCTACGTGACGCAGATCACTTGGAAGCTTATCATACGTTAGCGAATCCTTATGAAGTTTAACGAGCTTTTTCTGCTATAGTTTGTTTTGTGTAACCAAAATGTTAGTGGGCTCTTGTCCGAAACTGCAGTAAAATGAATGCCTCCCAACCGCCTTGACATGTTTCATTCCTCTTGCGGTAGTCATCTAATGAGTGATTTAATAAAGTTACAAAACCCTGCAGGAGATAATGTGCTCTTACTTCTACTTCGGAACTGTATCTGACTCTACGGCATAGACGACGGACGGCGGCAACGCGGGTGGCGTTGGTTCACAGCGCACGCGTGTACGCAGCGCGAGAAAGCTGCGAGTTTTCGCGCGCGAATTTAGGCGCCGGGAGAAATTTTTGACAGCGCCGATTGCGGTGGCGACGGCGACGCTAGACGGCGGTGGGGAACGTGAAAGGGAGAGGAAAGAGAGAGGGGAGGGAGGGAGGAGACAGGGCACAACGCTGCGTGTAGGAGTAAGGAGAGTGGGGGCCCACATATAAAGCGAGGGGGCGGCGGGCCCACGCAAATAGCCTCACCGCCATTCAGTGCCGCGACTCGCTCTCAGACGCCATGGGGATCTACCGCGCATTGACGGTAAGTGCCAGAATCGTATCGTCGTTGGAGGCTGCGGTATACGCGTTCGTAGTTGTGATTCCAACCACACGGAGACGAAATCGCGACTTCATCGTCACGTCATTCAACACTGTCGTTACAATATTACCTTCTTCATTTGTTCGCACCAAACTCAGAATCTCCCCCGTTCTTCATTCTCTGAACTTCACATCTAGTTATTTGTTTCACTGTTTTATGTATATTTCCTTCATTTCTATTTCCTGCATGTACGGCAGTGGTTCCCAACCTGTGGGTAGTTACCCCCTGAGGAGTAAAATTAAATTTTCTGAGGGATGAAAATCAAACTATCCGATTCTGTGCCAGTCACGAAACTAAATTATTTTTAAAAGATCATTACTATTATCACAATTTTGTAAGACTCTAATATTGATAATATAAAGTTATCAATAATTACTTTTTCTCAGTTAGTAGCGTTAATGCGGCGGAAGTTACAGGTTCCTCACATAATCCACCTACTACATATATATGCTGTGCTTTGTACCGACATCGCTGATGATAAAAGTGAGACATATATGCAACAAATGCTCAAGAAGATATATTCTCCAAGTTGTAGATAGTAGCTGCAGTAGACGAGAAATTCCTTCATTACAAGGTTCGAAACAGCTAAATGGATTAACTGACAACACGACACAGCTGTAACTATATAAGGGCTGTACTCAGTTTTACTATTATTATTCTAGTGTTTAGACACAAAGCACAAACAATCCGAAGTTGTCCAATTTCTGCCAGTCCAGAAATAAGAAGTGCAGCTGTGAAGTGATTTACGTATAGTATGTATAGTGCACACATCTGAACTTGTTTGATTTTAAACGGGATTGAAATATGCTGGTCAGGCAACATCCGCAATTGGGAGGAGTAATGCAGAGGAAGCATGTTGTGTAACAAGTGTATACCGTGGATGCTTAGTTACCTTTCCCGAGAAGGAGTTGTGGGCAGCACTTGCGATGACCCACGAATTCGTTCGTCACTCATTGTAACACACACACGCATACACAAACTCACACTTGTACACGCACAAATTAAACATCATTCATATTTCATCATTTTAAAAATTAAAGTGTCCCATCAAAAATATTTCGTTCTAAAGTGTAGCTATGTGCTAAAGTTGGTAAAAATGTGGGGGCGGGGGGATAGCAGGGGGAGCTAATGTCTGATTGCTCTTAGGGGTAATGGTTTACGAAACTTCTGTACCACTGATCTACCCTCTTCAACCTTCTGTAAAGTGCTTGTCAGGCGATACTTTTCATTGTTGTACTAGGTGTCCTGTTTATCTTGACCACCTCAAATCATTTTTTGTACGGAAGCAAAATAACAAACGTATCGAACAAATGTTGTTTAGCTACCAGGAAGACATCAAGCAGTGTGATTGCCATTTTTGTATCTTTGTTCATTACGGATATATGAAGAGCAATACGTTTATTTTTAACAACCACCCTATATTTTTTATTCAACAGTCCACTATGTCTCGTCAAAAACTGTTCAGAATCGTTTCACACTGTACCATTTAAATCTGCATCAATGCTCCGCAAGCCACCTGCAGTGTTTCGTGGAGTGTACCTCTGGTACCACCGTCCCTGATAAACTCGCAAAGCCGGCCGGTGTGGCCAAGCGGTTCTAGGCGCCTCAGTCCGCAACCGCGCGACTGCTACGGTCGCAGGTTCGAATCGTGCCTCGGGGATGGATGTGTGTGATGTCCTTAGGTTAGTCAGGGTAAAGTAGTTCTAAGTTCTAGGGGACTGATGGCCTCAGATGTTAAGTCCCATAGTGCTCAGAGTCATTTAAACTCGCAAATGACGCTTGGAAGGACTGACTATCGATAAGCCCCTCTATTAGCTCTAATTTCTCGAATTTTCTCGTCGTGGTCGTTTCGCGAAATGTATGCGGGAGGAAATAAAATGCTTTCCGACTCTTTGCGGTAAGTAATCTTTCGAAATTTCAACAGTAAACCTCTCCGAGATGCATAACTCCTCTGTTGTTGCGTCTGCCACTGTGTCTGTTGAGTATGACATTATTAAAAACTTATCACAAAACTGACTGACTCTCCTATACCAGCAGAGAGTGCAGATATCCGGGATAACGTAAGTCGTTCACTTGCTGCATCTGACAGTAAATAAATGGAAGCACAAGGAAAATGCACGCCGGTCATTCACTTAACCGTCTTCAGTTGAAAGTTCATGTGAGTACTTTGTACACCAATGAAGAGAAGTTAGAAATGTTGCTCATATACGGTGAATGTAAGTTAACAGAGTAGTAATTGCTATATTATTTTCTTATTTACAATATAGGTATCTGTAGCAAAGTACTGCAGTACTTTTCAACGATATCGTACTCGGGTACTTTCACTGTGTGGTACTACAGGAGACTCAAAGTCAGTATGTATTTAATAGCGTCATCTTTACGCGAGTGGTACGCTGTGGTGCGTTTCGAACAACTTTTAAGAATTGGATTACTGAAGAAAGTATAGGATGCCTTTTTTAAACAAGACATATTGCAGTTAATGTCTTCGTAACTAAGTTAAAAGAAAACTAATCATACTGGTTATATTACCCTGCTAGTTAAACAACATTTGCTTGGTAATACTTTTTTTTTGCTTCTGAGTAAAAAGTGGTCAAACTAAATGGGATACTCTGTATTGCTTTTTGTTCTCTTTGCATTCAGAAACAAAGCACTTCAATAATGACTCTGGGCCTCCTGCTGTAAAAACACTATGTATTCATAGAGATGCCAAATTCTTAACGAGACTGACATTCGCGGATCATGGTAATTTTTCGAGGTGACCGCAAGTGCATTTTCAGGTAGCTAGTACAATTCAGAGGACAGGAAGTGGATTATGAGTGCGAAAGTTTGGCGAATGGGAGGCACACAGGATCTCATGTGAAACACGTCATATTGAATACTGCGATTGGTCAAAGTGAGATAAGTGTCGACGGAACGTAAGAACTGGAAGTGCAATAAAAGGAAACAAGTTAATTGAATAATTCAGGGCAAGGTAATATAACGAGACTTTATGAACAAACGAAAGTGTAGTGGCTCAGCTATAGTGGCCATGAACAATCGCGCACGCATGAGTAATGGTATTTGTCAAGATTCAGCGAGTTTCACGGGAAGTATTGCAGAGTGAAGACAGCTGGAATGGAACTAGTGTTGTAAAGATAGTGAAACGTGTGAGTGGAACTGAAATATTGCTGGGCTGAAAATATTGTCTAACAAACAGTGACGTTAACTGCAAGAACTTCTTACTAATTACTAACCATAACCAATACCATTACATTATTTATTAAATTTTCACATAAATATGTCGAGAGAACTCTATCAAAAGATCGAAACAGGGACGTACGATTGGTAACTAGCACATTGTCACAGCTCTTAATCTCTTCTTCTTCTCATGTATGTTACTGCATTGATTAACTAGTCCGTTAGTTCTTCTAAAATATTTTACACATTATGAATCAAACACACCCAGCATTAGTGTATTATTCTACAATTGTAGAATATTTGTTTTATTTATAACATGTATGAAATTTATACGTCCAAAAACAAGTAATTCCAGAGAGCTCGTTTGATTTTGCAGCCGATAAACGAACATTTTTAATGTAACGGTAGGAGAGGGGAGCGCATTGCTCTGTCACTAACATAATTTTATGTTTACGGTACCTATGGTCGTTATGCGGCAGGAGAGAGAGGGGGAGAATGGGCTTAAGAAAATTCGTAGACTTCGTATTCAAAACCAGTTCTTGCAATTTTCTAAGTAGGTTTCCGTAAGATATTCGGAACTATACCTCACTTGTTCACCAAGTATGCTGAATTAGTTCCACACATTTGAGTAGTAATTCAGTACAGACTGTATAAGTGATTTGTTTTTGAGTGCAATTCCTTTAGAGATTATCTTCAGTACTGTAGTTTCCTCACAACCAATCACGCCATTGGCCGCAACCGTACCTTCTTACACTGATCAGTCAGAACAGTATGACCAACTACCTAATAGCTGGAATGTCCACCTTTGGCACGGATAACATTATCGACGCGTCGTAGCGTGGAAGCAATGAGACCTTTGTACGCCTCTGGAGGGCTCTGGCACCGTATCACACAAGTCACGTAATTCCCCTACATTCCGGGTAGGGGAATGACTCTGGCACCACGTTCAGTCGCATGCCAGATGTGTTCGATCGCTTCAGATGAGACTAGTTGGCGGACCACCACATTAATTGGACTGTGTTCCTCGAGTAACTCCATCACACCCCTGGCCTTGTGAAATGGCGCATTATCTTGTTGAGAATTGCCACTGCCTCGGGAGACATGATGGTCACGAAGGGGTGTACATGGTCTGCGACCAGTGTGCGATACACCATGACAGCCATGGTGCATTGCCGAGGTCCACTCGATCCATGGATGCCCACGTGAATGTTCCGCAGAGCATAATGGAGCTGCCGTCAGCTTATCTCCGCCCAGCAGTGTCAACGAGCTGCTCCCCTGGAAGACGACGGATTCTCGTCCTCCCATCGGCATGATGAAGAAGGTATCGGGATTCATCAGACCATGCAACGTTCTCCCACTGCCCCAACTTCCAACACCGGCCAATTCAGTCGTAGCTGCCGATGTCACGGTGTTAACATTCGTGCATGCATTGATCGTCGGCTGCGGAGCACTGAAGTCTGATGCTAGTTTCGTCACATTTCGCCGCCTGTCCTGTTTTACCACTCTGTCCAGCCAACGACATCCGACGTCTGTAATGAGGGGTTGAGTGGTGACTGCCCAAACCCACGACGTCTAGAGGTGGTTTCACCTTGGTTTCACCACGTGTTGAATATACTCACCACAGCACTCATCAAATATCCGACAAGTCGTGCAGTTTCCGAAATTATAGTGCCGAGACTCAGTACTATCACAATCCGCCCTGGGTCAAACTCAGCTAAATCGCGCGCCTTTACCATTCCACACACGGACAGCACGCTAACTAATACTGTATGCACCGTGTGTGTGTCTGACTAGCAGCCAGCCTCGCCAGGTGACTCTCCTACCTTGTGGACAGGTTTATATCGATAGTAGGACGGTAATCACCATGTTCTGGCTGAGCAATGTATGTTTCTGTACTTTGTTAATCACAGGTATAAAGAATGAGATGACTCAGTAACCGTGCAGTTGTAAGTCACTGCACTTAAAATTTGGTGACATAAAAATTTTACGGTATTTAAGTTAGGACTCAGTCGCCAGTTATCGTAACCAATTAATGTTTTGTTCAGATATATTTGAATATTAATACAAAATTTTACCAGGTAACATTTACTCATAAATGAGAATATCATTTGCTGAAGGTCTGAGATCACAACTTATATTATCTGTTAAGCCATCGACATAAACTGAAGCGCCAAATAAACTGATATAGGCATGCATATTCGAATACAGAAGAATGTAAACAGGCGGAATACAGCACTGCGGTCGGCAACGCCTAAATAAGACAACAAGTGTCTGGCGCAGTTGTTATATCGGTTACTGCTGCTGCAATGGCAGCTTATCAATATTTAAGTGAGTTTGAACGTGGTGTTACAGTCGGCGCACGATCGATGGGACAAAGCCTCTCCTAGGTATCAATGAAGTGGTGATTTTCGCGTACGACTATTTCAGGAGTGTACAGTGAATATCAGGAATCCGGTAAAATGTCAAATATCCGACATCGCTGCAGTCAGTAAAAGATCCTGCAACTTCGGGACCAACGATGACTGAAGAGAATCGTTAAACGTGACAGACGTGCAATCCTTTCGCAAATTGCTCCAGATTTCAATGCTGAGCCATCAACAAGTGTCAGCGTGCGAACCATTCAACTAAACATCATCAATATAGGCTTTCGGAGCCGAAGGCCCACTCGTGTACCCCTGGTGACTGCACGACACAAGGCCTTACGCCTCGCCTGGACCCATCAGCACCGACATTGAATTGTTGACTGCAAACATGTTGCCTGGTCGGACGAGTCTCGTTTCAAATTGTTTCCAACGGGAGGACGTACACGGGTATGGAGACAACCTCATGAATCCATGGACCCTGCATGTCAGTAGGGGAATGTCCAAGTTGGTTGAGGCTCTGTAACATTGTGGGGCGTGTACAATTGGAGTGATATGGGATTCCTGATACGTCTAGATACGACTCTGGCTGGTGACACGTATGTAAGTATCCTGTCTGATCACCTGCATCCATTCATATTCGTTGTACATCCCGATAGACTTGGGCAATTCCAGCAGAACAATGCAACATCCCACACGTCCAGAATTGATACAGAGTGGTTCCAGACACACTCTTTTGAGTTTAAACACTTCCGCTGGCCACCAAACCCCCTGACATGAGCATTATTGAGCAAATCTGGGATGCCTTGAAACGTGCTATTTTACGGATTTAAGGACAGCCCTGCAGGATTCATGGTGTCAGTTCCCTCCAGCACCACTTCAGACACTAGTCGAATCCATGCCACGCAGTGTTGCGGCACTTCTGCGTCTTCACTTGGGTGCTACACGATATTAGGCTCTTAAGTATGTGGAGAAATTCTGAATTCACCTGGGGACATTTACACGCAATCTGGTGATTAGGAATGGAGAGCATATTATAAGCCGAATTTTGGTGATGAAACTTTCTCCAACAATCGGAATTCGAGCCATCTGCCTCTGTTTTAAGTGTTACTACAATAAAGTGCGTTATCGTCCTCATCTAGAGACACGACTGCAATGTGAGCAACATAAATCTGAATCAACTGATAATGTTGAGGCAAAAACATAATCATTCACTTCTCAACAGATTTAAGAAGAAAAAAATGTGTGTGAAATCTTATGGGACTTAACTGCTAAGGTCATCAGTCCCTAAGCTTACACACTACTTAACCTAAATTACCCTAAGGACAAACACACACACACCCATGCCCGAGGGAGGAGTCGAACCTCCGCCGATTTAAGAATTAATCTGCTTCAATACAGAGGTAGCAAGTATCGATATACAATGATGGGATCCCCATCAGTGTTTTTATGCTGCAACTGAATCGTAAGATATCTGGGGATGACCGTCCTTGACAACCTAAAGTGAAGTGACAAAGTAAACTTACTTTTGGAAACAGATATGAGACTAGTATTCACTGAAGCAGCCTAAGGAAATGTGATTCATCCACGAAAGATAAAGCTTACAACACCCGCGTTCGACATAGTCTTGAATACTGTTGCTCAGTATGGGATGCTCACCAGGTAGGGTTAATATGAGGGACAGAGGCCGTCAAAAGAAGAGTGCAGCGTTTCGTCGCAGGTTGGTTTAGCAAGTGCGAGAGCGCCACGAAGATGCTCAAGAAAGTCCAGTGGCAGAGGCTGCAGGAGAGGCGTTGTGCTTCAGAGACAGGTTTCCGCTAAACAAACACCTTTCGCTGAATCTTGACACAGGTAAATACTGGAAGTGACGGTCAACCCGCAAAATAGAATGAATGTAGATTATTTCTTGGCTACTAGAATCAACACCCAAATTGATTTGTTTCCGGTCGCCAGAGATTTTCCCAATTTATCAGACCATTAACTGGAAATTATCTTAATAGTCTATTAATTTTGTACATCCATTCCCGAGGAGACGGTAGAATTAATTATTTTCAGATGCATACATCCAATCCCGAGGAAACACCAGATCAACTATTTTCAGTCGCCTTAGATGAAATATTTCAGTGTATATCCTAGTTACCTAACAGAAGTATCAGATAGGTCATAAATCATTTTATACACGAATTTACTAGTTACATTATTGTAGATAGCTTTTAAAATTATGAAACGGTTGTAAATAATTATTGTGACTAAATAAAAGAACGCAACCATATTGACAGCAATATCGTAAGGACTATAATCAACTTGTATATGAAGCAATCAGTATCAAAACCAAAAATGATTGAGCCACGTTCAACACTGTAATCCCTGGCACTGAAACGGTGAATTTCAAATAAAGGTGTTATTCTTCTTGAGACAGGCAACTGTTACGAAACAACTTTAGAAGGCTGCGACAGAGCTTTTATGCGACTTCATCCCAGGGCATTAATGAACCACCTACCAATAATTTATTAAAGATAAAACAATGACCCAGGGAGTCGGCCAAGTCCTTTTCAAAGCAACCATCCAACCATTCGCTTGATATGGGAAAACTCCTGAAAACCTAAATCTAAAATTGCCAGATGAAGATGTTGCTCCCGTTCGTCCCCAATGAGACTCTGCACCACCTCGCTAGACCAGAACTGTGGAACCACAGTTTGTCTGCAACAGCCTGTACTACGTAAAACTGGTACTCTCTCTCACATCGGCCATCCGCAGCATCACGCGCCTTATCCGTCTTCAATACGACTGTCATTCCGTTGGCCAATAAAAAGTCCGACAGACTAGACACGTGACATGCCAACCTTTCCTATTTGGCGTGGCGACAGGAGTTCTTGTTCTCTCTACGAGATGGAAACTGTTTCTAATTTATTTGCTCATTAAATTTTTAATCGATATCTGGAAGAGCGTGTCGGGAGCTCTGAAAATAAATGACGTTGAATGGAGAGCCACAAGGCTTATCCTCGTTTTGTAGATTTGATGGAAAGTGAAGTATCTGGAATAGTGGGTGAAGTAAAAAGATACGAGTATCTCTCTCTCTCTTTTTGTGTATTTGTGTGTGTGTGTGTGTGTGTGTGTGTGTGTGTGTTAGTGAGACGGTGTGCGTTATCCAGCATAGCTCTGGAGCGCCTAGACTAGTTTTAACAAAACTTGGTGCTTATACTAGCTACTATCTGTTAAAATTTGCTATTGAGATACGATACCCTGGCACCGTTACGGATGAGGCGGAGATACGATGGGATGGCACGTAAAAATAATTGAAATAGTCCTTTAAGTTGTTTAAAAAGATTCATCCGATTTTACTAGACTACGTCTTTAAAAGAGTATATCTTCTACATGAATTGAGCTCTAACTTTTGAGTAAGACTGAAAGGCTTTTATTTTCAAAAGAAGTTTTCGATTTTACAAGGCTATATCTCTTACGTGCTGGCTGATACAACCTTAAGGTGCTCTTTACAATTACATTTAGGATCAAAGTTCTCATTTACCTTAAAAAAATGTTCATTGTGCCTTTCACCGGACGCAAGGGTAATATTCAAACGATAGTCAAAGTGGTCCCATACTTTTGCCAGCATGTCCGGGGTTAATGCATTCTTTCCTGTTACTATTCGATGTTGCAGTTTACCAAAAGTCGTTGGAAGGGTCCTTCATCTACATCCACATACATACTCCGCAAGCTATGCGGAGCGTACCTTTTACCATTATTAGTCAGTTCCTTTCCTGTTCCACTCGCAAATGGAGCGAGGGAGAAATGACTATCTATATGGCTCCATATGAGCCCTAATTTCTCGTATCTTATGTTCGTGGTCCTTACGCACAATGTACAATGGCAGCAGTAGAATCGTCCTGAAGTCAGCGTGCGATGCCTGTTCTCTAGATTTTCTCAATAGTGCATCGCGAAAAGAACGCTGTCTTCCATCCGTCTCCTTTATAGGTGAGCTACACTTTCATAAAATTCTCCCGATAAACCAAAACCGCCCATTCGCCTTCCCTGCTTCCGTCCCCAGGTGCTCATCCCATTCCATAACACTTTGCAACGTTACGCGAGATACGAGGGTTGTTAGGAAAGTAAGGAACGATCGGTCGCGAAATGGAAACCACAGTGAAAATCAAAACTGTTTTCTTTGCACATTTAGCTACACGTTCCAGGTACTTCTCTACATAGTCGCCCCTCCGACTGACATTTGTCGAAACGTTATACCAAATTTCCAACACCATCGTCGTAGAAGGCAAGCTTTCCGATAATCCTCTACGTTGGTCTACAGCGCGTACCGTGCTCCCAAGTGTTGTCTTCGCATCCAGAGTTTCATGTGAACAGAGATGATACTCAGGACGAGCCAATTAGGACTGTGTTGTGGGTGATCGAACACTTCCCATCGAAAAGGCTGCAGGAGCGTCTTCACTGCCCCTGCAGAGTGCAGCTGAGAATTGCCGTAAAGAAGGAAATGCGTGTCAGTTGTGTTAGGTGGGCTGCATTCATTAAGGCGAAGCCTCTCAGCGGGCTCTCCTACTTGGCGGGAGACATTGTTGTTCTAGGCACCTTTACTCGCTCACAGCGCGCTCACAACTGAAAAGAGCGTCTTGATGCGATCAACGGGCAACTAGAGACACTGCCCGAGACGTCTGTGAAAAGTCTTTTCACAGTGGTTTCCATTTTGCGACTGATCATTCCTTACTTTCCGAATAGCCCTCGCATTTAATCGATGTGACTATGACAAGTAGCACACTGCTAATACTTCGCCCGAACGTTACAGGATTGTATCCGCTAGTCATCTGCATTACCTTACATTTTCATCCAAACGTAGAGCAAGCTGCCGTTCGTCACACCAAGTATAAATTCTGTGCAAGACATCTCGTATCCTCCTACAGTCATTTAACATCGACACCTTCCCGTGTACGACAGCGTCATCTGGAAATAGCCACAGATTGCTGGTCACCCTGTCCGTCAAATCATTTGTGTATATATAGAAAAAGAGCCATTGTGTTCCACTTCCCTTGGGCACCCCTTGTCTCTGATAAAAACTCGTCGTCGAGGACAACGTACTGAGTTCTATTACTTACGAAGTCTTCGAGCCACTCGCACGCCTAGGAACCTAAACCATATGCTCGGACCTTCGTTAACCGCCTGCAGTGGGGCACCTTGTCAAACGTTGTTCGGAAATCCATGACTGCCGGCCGCGGTGGTCTCGCGGTTCTAGGCGCGCAGTCCGGAACCGTGCGACTGCTACGGTCACAGATTCGAATCCTGCCTCGGGCATGGATGTGTGTGATGTCCTTAGGTTAGTTAGGTTTAAGTAGTTCTAAGTTCTAGGGGACTAATGACCACAGCAGTTGAGTCCCATAGTGCTCAGAGCCATTTGAACCAAATCCATGACTATGGAATCTACATTTTCCCGTCGTCCTTGGTTTGCAGGATGCTATGTTCGAACTCAGAATATATTCAAGCGTTAGGAACATAAACATAATCTCTCACAAACGCTCACAAGAAAATACCACATACCGTAAGATCAAGCGACGTTGCTGCCGAGTGGTATATTGCCTGATTGCTACGCCCCTTACGGTTTATTCGCCGTTGAAGCCGCTCATTATTACGAAACGCTCTCACATGTATTTGTCACTGTTTTGATGCAGTGTCCTGTTGAAAATATTATTTCCGGCATGTTGTAGCAACAGTGGGAAAAATGAGATCACCAACGCATCCAGTATGTCATGCCTGTAACAGAGCGAATTAACTTCTCCTGGGAAGCCTCTACCAACAATAACGTGAACCGACGACTTCCAACTGGAGCCAAGGTGATCTTTTAGCTTTGATACGCAAGTTGAACTGTAAAAAATATAAGCTTGCGGAATCGAGTGAATCTATTCGTAAAACCTTGTTTACCATGGTCGAATACATAGTTTTCGGTACTCCTCCGCTGTTTGATGACAGCCTCAGTAACATCACTCCCCTAATAGGAAGTGATGGCATGGAAAACGTAACTCTGGAACGCTTGGAGCAATTGCAACCAAACGTGGTAACAGATGAGTTTCTGTCTATAAAACTATCATAGTCCAGACACAGCTTTCTGTTTTGATAGGGTGAATAGTAGCAGTCCCTGTTACGTTAAACATCACGTACTGTGAGCAGGGTTAGATAGCACGTGAAATGTAATATTAATAGAAACAAACTGATAATCGTAATTTGTACACTGAATTAAAAACCCTGTAAATGAACAGATTTCATTCTTTTTCAAATCCAGTAAAAGCAACTAGGAAGAACCAAGCGATACATAAACAAGCGTAATATATGGGATAGTAGAGAAGACAATTCACAAATTATGTCGTTCGACATGCCATTATGCAGAACACAAAGTATTGATAGTGTTAATAGTGATAGTAAGTGACGTCATTAGAGGGCAAATACTAGAACGAATTATTTTATTTCATTTATTCTTACATTGCACAATGTATCCGTAATGTTAACTCGGTTATAAGCAAAACATGTTACCCTCCTTGATTTCACCATTTTATTATTACCTGTTAGGGGGAAGCATACGTTTAGGGGAAAAGTCTACATGTGGATGTTATGACGTCGTTCCGAAGTTCACTACATCTCAGTACGATCGTATCACAATGCCGATAAAGTACTCACTCGTAATTTGTTGTGTTCTTACAGGTAACTGTCCTGGGCCTCGTCATTTGTGCCAGCCTAGCATCAGCTGGACATCTCGTCGCCTACGCACCCACCTATGTGAAGCCTGCCAACTATGTGAGTATTCCTTACAAGGCACTGTGGTCTAAATGCACCCAGGGGCATATTGTGCGACATAAAGAGTTTTGTGAAGCTGCCAGGCGGAGTAATTGTGATACATTCGCAATGGAAGAACACACGTTGGAAAGACTAGTCACCAAAGATTTTAAAACCTCTTCATTCTCACGGAGAACCCCGCTGTAGAGAGACCGAAGCACGTAGATAACTAGGGCACCGTGGCACTTCAGCCCGTAATTCCCTTCACTAAACGGACATACGAACAGTCCCTGGCGGGAGAGAAAGAGACAGAATCTGTCCACTGACCATTCTTTGCTCACTGCTGGAATCGACTCTGAAAATACACGGAGTAACAGGCTCTGATCCCCAGAGGTATACTACGAAACCAGCAGGATTTGCTAAAAGACGAGCGGAGCAAGGAAATTCATTTCGCAAATGTACTGTCCCGTCGTAGTCAGAGTTGTTGCCAAATTTTATAAATGAAAAGTATACAAAGACCTATTTTACAGACTATAAGACCCATTCTTTTCAAAAATTGCCTCCAAAATTCAGGTGCGTTGTACATTTGAAATTAACATAAAAATGACCAGTGTTTCATTTAAGATTCAGGTCAGTCTTAAAAACCCCCATATATTCGATCACGCAGGAAACCTAGAATTCAACGGGCAGCAGCAGTGCACCCACGCGACGAAGTGTGGATTCACAATCTTACTAACACTGCCTCCCTCCCACCCTGCCATTACAAACACAGAAAACTGACTAGCTTATGATGCGTCATTGCGGTCTACGGTGCCAGTGACCTTACACTAAAGTGATTTGTGTTGACGGTAACAGTACAATATTTTCAAAAAATTGTTCAAATGGCTCCAAGCACTATGGGACTTAACATCTGAAGTCATCAGTCCCCTAGACTGAGAACTACTTAAACGTAACCTAAAGACATCACACACATCCATTCCCGAGGCAGGGTTCGAACGTGCGACCGTAGCAGCAGCTCGTTTCCAGACCTAAGCGCCTAGAACCGCTCGACCACAGCGGTCGGCCTACAATATTTTTGTTAGTACCCAGTTCCGTAATGGAAAAAAATGAAAAGTATTCAAATAATGAAATAACGAGGAATATAAATTGAAAGTAATAGCGTATGCAGAAGAACATGGATAAAGAGCAGCTGAGCCGCGTTTTGGTTCAACACCAACAGAAAAAAACCGTTCGCGTCCGGTGGGCTAGTAAGGAAGAACTGAAACAAAAAATGAGGAAGACTAAACGTGCACATAGAGGACTGAATGCAAAAATTGTCAAAAGTAGAAAATGACGTATCGAAATGGATTGAAGGACGCCGTCAAAATGGCACTGGAATTAATGCAAAAATTATACAAATACACGCTCTTAAGCTAGCACTACAGTGGAATTTAACAGACTTTAAGGATGGAGTTGGTTGGTGCCACAGGTTTATGAAGCGTCATGGACTCAGCATGCAGACAATAACTAAAAATTTCAGAAAAAGCCATGAAGAGAAAATATTATCTTTCCATCGCTTTATTATTCAACATCAAAAGAAAACCAGTCTGGAACTGAGCCAAACAGCGCATGTGGATGAAACGCTTCTGATATTTGATGTGCCGAGTAACGGAACTGTTGCCATAAAAGGTGCTAAAACTGTAACTATAAAAACAAGGTACCTCTTGTCCTATCATGTTATGCTGATGATACTAATCTTAATCCAATGACCATTTTCAAGCACAAAACAGTGCCAAAACCATCTGGAATACCGCCAGGTGTTGTTCACGTAAATGAAAAGAGGTGGATGTACGAGGCTGTTATGAACTTATTGGATTAACAGAGTGTGGGAGAGAAGAAAAAGTTCTTTACTGAAGAAGAGTTCTCTTTTTGTACTAGATCGGTTTGTAGCCGTTTGAAAAATTCTGTGAAAGGAAATACAGAGCTTGCTGTTTTTCCGGGAGGACCTGCTTCACAATTGCAATCTCTTGATATCTCGATGGATGAACCATTTAAAGTGAATATGAGAGAGGAATGGAACAAATGGACGATGGATGAATCCCAACATGAATTAACGCCGAAGGGTCTTTTAAAACGACCTACAATCAAACAAGTGTGCCAACGGATAAAACAGTTGTGCTCTAGTGTGAGAGAAGACATTATTGTTAAAATGTTCGAGAAGTGCGGCATAAGTAACGTTGTCGATGGCGTATGAAGAAGTCAACGATGACGACAAAGAGGAAGAGGTAGGAGAAGAAGAAGAAGAAGAAAGCTCAGATGACGATTTTTTGGATTTTAAACGACAGTTCGTATTTTTTTAGTGAAGCTTTGCACTCTAATAATAAAAAATGGTAAAATTATTATTTTTTTAAAAATGCTTAAAAATTGAGGTGTGTCTTATAGCCCGTAGCGTCTTATAGTCCGTAAAATACCGTTTATGACTTTGCTTACTATAAAACCATGAACCCTCTATCATTTATTTCAGCTTATTAGTGCATTACCGTTTCTGGTCATTGCCCTCTTCATATGGTGACATGGGTTGTTTTTATACAAACTGTGTTTCTCTACAACTTAAAATATAAATGCTAGGATTTGGTTATCAAGAATTTTAAATAAACGAAAATCATGTTGCTTGTAAGTGATCCATGTTAACTTTGCTACTACACGCAAGCCTTTTCCTTCGTGATTAATATCAGAGCATTTCGCTTCAGTAACGTTATGTATGCATTAGAAGATTATGAAGGCTGCAAGTATAAAATAGACGCCTTGGAGTTACATAATCTGTAAATTAGCAAGACTGTTTCACTGATATTTGTGTAAAACTGAGGGTCCATACGTATCTCGATACAAAATGAACGAGACATCACTAATTACTAATGATTACTTGTCCTGGTGTATTAGCGTGCAACTTATTTTCGACCTTCGTCTGTATCCTTGACAAAAGGTTCATATGCACCATTCAACTCATTGACAATGGACTCTTTCTTGGGCTCCAACAGAACGCAAAAATGGTACAATTCTTGAGCATCCTCGCATGAAACGTCATGCAGAAAGGTTTTGATTAATGATACGAACGGATTCAAACGTCAAACTTGAATGGGCCCTACTTTGAACACGTTGGCGGCAGACTGCTCACCAACTGCCTCTTGTTTCACAGATATTGCGTCACAACGTTGGGACTCGGTGTAAGGTCGAAAAAACATTAATAATCCACAACGAACAATCCCTTAGTAACGTGAAGTTTCTTTTCTCTTTCTTAGACTTCGAATATAAACCAAAGTAAACATTCCACATCGTTCACACTGTATTATAACAAACTCAATTAATTTGATCTTGTAAATGAATTTCAAATGCAACAGACAGTGCTCATGCAATTTTATCTGTCATATTACCTTTAATATGCTCAGTTTACTATAAAATATAGAAGAGCAACAACTGACAATCGAGAAGAGCGGATGGCGTTTACTCCTTCTATTTTTAAAAGTTAACGCCTGCACCAGGAGATCTACGGTACCCCTCGGCAGTCGTTTCTCCTTTTGTGAATCTATCTCTACCACTTTTAATGTTATGTTTTTTTCTGTTCAACGTAAACACGGGCGAAAACCACAAAAGACTATAAAGCATGAGTTAAGTATTTGCAAAATGCTATTGATAAAGATCTGATCTTCAATAACGTGCATGCCACCGACGTAACGTCAAATAGGAAGACTTACATCATGCGGCCTAACTACCCCAGACGGTGTTTCCCGGCAAATAATGCCATACGCTCACTCCACCGATAAAAGAAAACAGAACCAGTAATAAGAAACATTGTAGAACACCCAGGAATGTTTACCGTCTTAGGGCACTGCGACGAAAAACACTTTAGTCCCTTATTCTAAATACTAGAGACAATACGGATTAAATTTATGGTCGAACAATGCGGACATAGATTACAACTAAAATGAAGATGACCAGTTTTAGCAACAATATTCCACAATGAGAATTCTTACACACGAGCCATTTAGTTAAGGCAGCCGTGGTTTTACGCAACGTCAAGGCTCGTTACTCGGCGAAATTTCGCCTAACCAGACACTCGCTGGCGCAGAGAGAATTCGCACGCTGTCTCTGTAACGGTTGCGTCACAAGTAGCGTTATATTGCCCTTCTCTCTCTCTCTCTCTCTCTCTACGTTTTTACACGAGCATTCCAACACTCGTCCTTTGCTTGTTCCGGACTTCAACACGAAGGATTTCCGCACTTGCGTCTGCACTGGTTTTCGCTGTAATCGTGTTTTCGCTTTCTTCCTGTTTCAGAAGAGCGTGAAGCAACTTGTAATATTTTCCCATTTACTATACCCTCATCCTGTACTTTTTCGATGCGTTCTCCGAGATGTTGAAGTGGATAAATTTCTCAAGAAAACTCCATTTGCGATTTATTCGCCTTATCCAGTCATAATATTTCAAAAATCCACTGAAAAATATTCATAAATTATACAGGGTGAGACAGGAGAAAGGGACATGCTTTGAGAGATAATAGTTTTAGTGATTCTGAATAAAAACCGTCATGTGAGCATATGTCCAGTTCTTAACAGTTTCCGAGGAAATTAATGAAAACAAAGGGAAGCAATTCAAACGCAGGTGATAGTAAATGAAACATTGTGATCTAATGTTTTGTTTAATTGTGAACGTTTCCTCACAAAAAAAGCTCGGAAAGTCCATCGTCAACTGCAATGCATTTCGCAGCTCTTGTAGGCAGCTGCTGGCTGCTGGTCTGAACTCATTTGTGTGGTTCTTTAACTGAGCACACGCATGTACAATACGAGCGAGACATTCTACGTTCATGTCCACTCTGCGCTTTCCAACTACTCTCTTAAGCCAACCCTACAAATTGTAATCTAACGGAGTAAGGCAGGAAGACCTCGGTGGCCAAGAAATGACTGCACGGCGACAGATCCGACGCCCACGATACGTTTCAGTGAAGTATTGTGCCACTGGTCGTAGGAATGTGCAGGAGCCACATCGTGGTGGAAGTACGTACGACGTCGTACTGGAAGAGAAAGTGGTTCAAATGGCTCTGACCACTATGGGACTTAACTTCTGAGGTCATCAGTCCCCTAGAACGTAGAACTACTTAAACCTAACTAATCTAAGGACATCACACACATCCATGCCCGAGGCAGGATTCGAATCCGCGACCGTAGCGGTCACGCAGTTCCAGACTGTAGCACCTAGAACCACTCGGTCACCGCGGCCGGCTTCAAAAATGGTTCAAATGGCTCTAAGCACTATGGGATTTAACATCTGAGGTCATGAGTCCCTTAAACTTAGAACTAGTTAAACCTAACTAAACTAAGGACATCACACACACCCATGCCCTAGGCAGGATTCGAACCTACGAACGTAGCAGTAACGCGGTTCCGGACTGAAGCGCCTAGAACCACACGGCCACAGCGGCCGGCGGCAGAGAAAGTCCTCAAAGTATTCTGGCAACACAGTTTGAAGGAAATCAAGAAACTGTACTCCATTAAGACAGTTATCTAAAATAACTGGGCCAACAGGTTGGTCATCAATAGTACCACACCACACGTTCGCTGAGAGATGTCGTTGGTACCATAGATTTTTATCTACCTACACATGAGAGTTGCGCGTGTTATTGATGCCATTGACTCATTAGTGAACAGAATACGCGGAATACAGCGTTCATTGGCAGCAATCGATTGACAGAATTCCTTTCCATTGGGATCATCTCCTCTGTGCATAAGTTGCACACACTGCCGATTATACGGATGATGCAGACCCTGCCCATGTCTGTACGCATCACTCGTATTAGTGGAACACTAAGGTATGCAGCAGTCTGTCTAGAGCTGGTAGCTGGGCTTCGGTCTACCATTGCAAGAACGCTCTCAATTTCACTAAGATGGTGTTGGACGGGACATTCAGATACAACTTGCACCCCGGGAAGCATACACGCTCACGCCGTCTGTCAAAGACCATGCTAAATACCCTGCTATCCGGGGTTCTGCCATTTCACCATACTCCCCACAGTCCACACCTGTGACATTTTCACTACACTGACCCGTACTGTTTTGACACTACATGTAAAACACTAGTTCACTCGTACTGAGACGTGAGTTAAACAACGTGTACACTTGCAGGACTCGTCGCCCCAGCATGCGCAAGTGAAGTGGGCATTGATATGGCCAGTAAAGACGTAGCCTAGTGTCTCTTTGGTTATCTTCGCATGTGAGTGCTTGTGAAGAAGGATGTACGAATGACGCCTGTGATTTTCAAACAGTTATATATCCCTTTCAGATCCACTGGCTAAAATTGTGTCCTTTCATTTGTACTGTATCTCAGCTGCAACAAAAATATTTTTCCTCAATAGAAACTTCGTGTACACGTTTCTGACTGTTCAGTCTCCTCATCACGCCCAAGTGCCGCCACCTCTCCAGTATCACTACAAACAAATCACATGAATGTAGCAGTGTGCTGGTGCTTGTAGCCGCCAGAATACGCGGGGGTTGTTTGTTAATTATATTGTGCTGTATAACTGAAGGATATTATTGTTCTTTTGCATGTTAATTATTGAAGTATTTTGCATGTTAATTATTGAAGTATTTTGCATGTTAATTATTGAAATATTTTGCAAGTTAATTATTGACAGATCAGTTGATTTACGTATTATAAAAGTGAATATTGCAAAATTAATTCTTTTGTTCATGAAACGAAGCACACTCTACAAAACAGATTTTGAAAACGAATACATATATTTCTATAAATCTTGCTAATAAATTCATTAAAAAAATCACCTAAGAGCATTAAAACATAAATAAAATTTTTCCTGTCTCCAGAAAAAATTCAGTTCTCAAACAGATATTGGGCATGGTTTAGAATAGGACAAACACTACTGGCCATTAAAACTGCTATACCAAGAATAAACGCAATTGATAAACGGGTATTCATTGGACAAATATATTACCGTAGAACTGACATGTGATTACATTTTCATGCAATTTGGGTGCATAGATCCTGAGACATCAATACCCAGAACAACCACCTCTGGCCTAATATCGGCCTTGATACGCCTGGGCATTGAGTCAAACAGAGCTTGGATGGCGTGTACAGGTACAGCTGCCCATGCAGCTTCAACGCGATACCACAGTTCATCAAGAGTAGTGACATCCGTATTGTGACGAGCCAGTTGATCGGTCACCATTGACCAGACTTTCTCAATTGGTGAGAGATCTGGAGAATGTGTTGGCCAGGGCAGCAGTCGAGTATCTTCTGTACCCAGAAAGACCCGTACAGGACCTGCAACATGCTGTCGTGCATTATCTTGCTGAAATGTAGGGTTTCGCAGGGATCGAATGAAGGGTAGAGCCACGGGTCGTAACCATCTGAAATGTAACGTCCACAGTTCAAAATGCCGTTAGTGCTAACAAGAGGTGACCGAGACGTGTAACCAATGCTACCCCATACCATCACGCCGGGTGATACGCCAGTATGGCGATGACGAATACACGCTTCCAATGTGTGTCCACCGCGATGTCGCCGAACACGGATGCGACCATCAAAAGATGTTCAAATGTGTGTGAAATCCTATGGGACTTAACTGCTAAGATCATCAGTCACTACTTAACCTAAATTACCCTAAGGACAATCACACACACCCATGCCCGAGGGAGGACTCGAACCAACGCCGGGACCAGCCGCACAGTCCATGACTGATGCGACCATCATGATGCTGTAAACAGAACCTGGATTCATCCTAAAAAATGACGTTTTGCCATTCGTGCACCCAGGTTCGTCGTTGAGTACACCATCGCAGGTGTCTTTGTGATGCAGCATCAAGAGTATCGGCAGTCATGGTTCCGAGCTGATAGTCCATGCTGCTGCAAACGTCGCCAAACTGTTCGTGCAAATGGTTGTTGTCTTGCAAACGTCCCTATCTGTTGACTCAGAGATCGAGACGTGCCTGCACGACTCGTTACAGCCAAGAGGATAAGATGCCTGTCATCTTGACTGCTAGTGATACGAGGCTGTTGGGATCCAGCACGGCGTTCCGTATTACCCTCCTGAAACCACCGATTCCATATTCTGCTAACAGTCATTGGATCTCGACCAACGCGAGCAGCAATGTCACGATACGGTAAACCGCAATCGCGATAGGCTACAATCCGACGTTTATCAAAGTCGGAAACGTGATGGTACGCATTTCTTCCTCCTTACACGAGGCATTACAACAACGTTTCACCAGGCAACGCCGGTCAACTGCTGTTTATGTATGAGAAATCGGTTGGAAACTTTCTTCATGTCAGCACGTTGTACGTGTCGCCACCGGCGCAGCCATGTCTAGGAGCTGTGCAGAGCATACCATAGAAGTTACTATCTAGGCAGGCAAAAATAAGAATATATCAGACCATCGTCAAGCCAATAGTGTGCTACGCAAGTGAGACATGGACCCTGACAAAGAAGACAGAGAAAAAAATCATCACGTTTGGGAATAAAGAACTGAGAAAAATATATGGACCAGTGAAAGAAAATTAACAGTGGAGAATAAGGAAAAACAGAGAACTCAGACTATTATGCACACTGCCTGACATCGAAGCGAGTGTGAAAATTAAAGAGACTAAGATGGTACGGACATGCGAGGAGGAGAGAGGAGAACACGGTTATAAAGGTTGTAGTGGATGGAGAACCAGAAGAAAAGAGACCACTGGGACGGCCGAGAATGAGATTGAAGGATAATACCATGGAATTCATGCAGATACTGGGTCTGGGAGATGAAGATGCAGGTGGCAGGGAAGTGTGGAAGGCTGGACGGTGTGAGGCTAAGAACCGGCTGCGGTTTGTGTGGCCAGTATAAGTAAGTAAGTATAAAGGATGAATATTTTTCTTTTTTTGTAGACAAGCTGTAACAAAAAACAGAAAAACTGTTCGAGACCCTGTTAGGCTGACGTTACGCACGTACCATACGCTTATACATCCACATCGCTCTCCATACTCGGCAAACTGCTGCACTGTACAACATTTTGAATTTTTGTCCCCTTCCATTCGCGTGTGAAGCAACGGAAGAATGACTCCTTAAATGCACATGTTCGCGCTGTTATTAGTCCAGTCTTGTCATTTATCTTCGTGGGCCTTATGCGAAATGTATGTTGGTGGCAGTAGAACCGTTTTCCAATCAGTTTCGAATGTCGGTTCTCTAAATTTTCTCGACAGTGCTTAACAGATGAACCACGCGTTCCTAAAATTCTCCCGATAAACCAATGTCGACCATTCGCCTCCCCTACCACAGATCCCATATGCCCGTTCCATTTCATGTTCCTTTGCAACGTCAAGCCCAAATATTTAAAAGACGTGGCTGTGAGAAGCAGGACAGAACTAATCCTGTAATCAGACATTACCAGTTTATTTTTCCTACTCATCTGTATTAACTTACGATTTTCTACTTTGGAGCTAGCTGCCATTCATTGCACCAACTAGTAATTTTGTGTAAATCATCTTGTATCCTCCTACAGTCACTGAACATCGAGACCTCCCCATACACCACAGCATCTTCAGCAAACAACCGTACATTTCTGCCCACTCTGTCTGCTGGATCATTTATGTACATAGAAAATAATACCGGTCCTATTACATTTACCTGGGGCACTCTTGTCGATACCCTTATCTCTGATCAACACTCGTCGTCGAGGACAACATAACGGATTCTATTATTTGACGTCTATCTTCAAGCGCCAATCAGTTCAGCTTATTTAAAATTTCCTAACACTATTTTCAATGTTTACGTTCTATGCTTATCATGACGTTCAAAATTTGAGTTTTCTGAACGGTATTCAAGCATGCGCCATGCAAGTGCTTCGTATGCAACTTGTTCACAGACAGACTGTAGTTTCTCAGTAAATTACCTTTAAAAAAAATGGCTCTGAGCACTATGGGACTCAACATCTGTGGTCATAAGTCCCCTAGAACTTAGAACTACTTAAAGCTAAGTAACCTAAGGACATCACACACATCCATGCCCGAGGCAGGATTCGAACCTGCGACCCCAGCAGTCGCACGGTTCCTGACTGAGCGCCTAGAACCGCTAGACCACCGCGGCCGGCAAATTACCTTTAAAAAGTAGCCTATCATTCGCTTTCCAGAATGAATTTTCTCTTTGAGACGAAGTGTGCGCTTATTTGAAACTTCCTGGCAGATTAAAAGTGTGTCCCAGACCGGAACTGGCGCGTGGGGTAGCCGCGCGATCTGCGGCGTCTTGACACGGTCCGCGAGGCTCCACCCGTCGGAGGTCAAGTCCTCCCTCGGGCATGGGTGTGTGTGCCGTCCTTAATTTAAGTTACATTAAATAGTGTGCAATCTTAGGGACCGATGGCCTCTGCAGTTTGGTCCAATAAGACCTTACCACAAATTTCCAATTTCCAGACCGGAACTCGAACGTACGACCTTTACCTTTCGCGGACAAGTGCAGCACCAACTGTGGTACCCAAGCACTGTTAACGACCTGACCTCACAGCTGCACTTCCTACAGTACCCCATTTCCTACCTTCAAAACGACACAAAAGTTCTCTCGCATATCTTGAGGGAATAGCAATCCTGGAAGAAAGGAGCATTTGTCTATGAAAGGTAAACGTCCGAAGTTTGAGTCCAGATCCGGCACAGAGTTTTAATCTGCGAGAAAGTTTCATGCTGTTTCTCTTACTACAAGTGAGCCTGTGAGTTTGTTACACTTCATATTGTTACAAACTGTTGTTTCCAAATATTTGTATGACGCGACTCACTCAAATTGCGACTCGTTAAATATGCAGACGAAGTACACAATCTTTTACATTTTGTGACGTGCACTACTTTACATTTCTCTACAGGAATAGCTAGTAGATGCTATTTGCCAGTTATTTTCTCAAGATCTAAGAGGCTACTTTTGCGATATTTAAAGATAATTTTTTTCAAAGATAACTGCATTACCTACGAAAAGCCTAATACTTAGGTTAATATGGCCCGCAAGTTATTAACGTATTGTGCCAACAGAAACGGTCCCGTTACTGTCCTATGGGACACACCGTATACTATTGCAAGTGACTACTCATTCACCACACAGGGTAACGTGCTGCGTCGTGCCTTTTCGATGTAGTTTCAAAACTGGTTAGATATCTTATAAGGATTTACCTATACTACTAAATAACTTATCCGGTGCACGATATACGCACCCAGTTGCAGACTACCTATCTAGCGGCTTCTAGGGGCAACAAAAATTTGATGTTCAATATTTCATACAATTATTGACCGAATTTGAAAACTTAAAATGCGGTCACAATCTACTCATTAAAAGGCATACATAATCTTATGTTAAAGGTTTAACACAGTAAGACAGGTATTACAGCTAGAAACTATGAATATAAGTTGAGACAGCGTAGCTCATGACGAGCAAATTAGTCCGTCTTGATCACATAGTTTTCTTTACACTTTATGATCGGTTTCGGCTTATCGCCATCTTCAGGTCTGTTCTAAATACAAATTTTGCGTAAGCTACACAATATAAAGTCATAAAGTGTAAAGAAATCTATGTGATCAAGACGGACTTGTGAAAATAAAAGTTCTAAAAATGAAATGATCGTGGACTCATATACAGACTTTATGTCATCAATTGATAACCAGACTATATCAGCCCAATATTTCAAAATGAGGACGCTTACCACAGACGTTAGACATAATTTCAAACCTTTACCAAACTTGTTCTCGCTGACAAATCCCCTCAAAATTACGAAAAGAAAAAGGTTTATCGCGCACTACATTTTTACTATGCACGCAATAAAACTTCAGCATCAGCGATGTTTTAATTAATTACTTGTTTACTACTAACTCTATAAGCAACACGTATCGCAGGCAGTACCCGCATTTGCCACTGGATGTACCTGCAAAATTATGTCACGTAATATAGGAGATAAGATGTCATAAACATTAATGTGCATCAAAAACTAGCTTTTCGTTAAAACGGAGCCCAAATTATACAGACTACATTCATGCAAGATTTGATAATGACAGTACTTAACGACTTCCAACGAACTTTAACTACAATTTAAGTTCTTTCCTGAACTTCTTCTTGCATTCTAGATGTCACATATTTTTACATTTAATCAGACCGTTGAAACGGCGTTATACATAGCTATTCGAGTCTTTAAAAAATCGTAGTGGAGTTACTGGTTTACTTTAAAAGTCGCATATTCATCAGATGTTTGAAGTCAGAAGACTGTTTCTCTATCGAGGAAGCAGGAAGAGACATTGTATTTCTTGTCGATGTTTGTTGAACTGTTTTGGGAAACTATAATGATTTATTTGTATTCACTGAGCTAATTTCCTTTTAAAATGGTTTATTGACCGGCGTAATTACATTAAATTTTTAAAAAAATTGCCGTTTTCTGTCGTGACTGGCAATTTTCAGATCATAAGATGAACATCACAAAAGCAAAACGGGGATAATGGAAGGCAGTCGAATTAAGTCGGATGATGATGAGGGAATTAGATTAAGGAATGAGGCACTAAGAGTAGTAAATGAGTTTTGCTATTTGGGGAGCAATATAACTGATGATGGTCGAAGTAGAGAAGGTATGAAATGTAGACTGGCAATGGCAAGGAAAAAATTTGTTAACATCGAGTATAGATCAGGAAGTCGTTTCTGAAAGTATTTGTATGGAGTGTAGCCATGTATGGAAGTGAAACGTGGACGATAAATAGTTTAGACAAGAAGAGAATAGTAGCTTTCGACATGTGGTGCTACAGAAGGATGATGAAGATTAGATGGGTAGATCACAAAACTAATGAGGAGGTATTGAATAGAATTGGAAGAGAAATTTGTGGCACAACTACACTAGAAGAAGGGATCGGTTGGTAGGGCATGTTCTGAGGCATCAAGGGATCACCAATTTAGTATTGGAGTGAAGCGTGGAGTGTAAAAATCGTAGAGGGACACCAAGAAATGAATACACTAAACAGATTCAGAAGAATGTAGGTTGCAGTAGGCACTGGGAGATGATGAAGCTTGCACAGGATAGAGCAGCATGAAGATCTGCATCAAACCAGTCTCTGGACTGAAGACCACACAGACAGACAAGAAGAAACATTATTTCACTTACAGGAACTTGAAGAAAATCAATGGAGAAATGTCGGCAACAGTCAAAACCGGTAATATCTTGCTGACATGTTATTTGATTGCGTCTTGCAACACGCCAGATTTTTGGAAAAAAGACGTTCCCATCGCTATCTAAATGTCGGTCTTTGCAATCTAACTACTTCCCAGCGTTGGGATACGCATCAATTTGGTTAACTTGCAACATATAGGTAATAACTACAAAGCAACACAGAGCGTTTGTTAAAGGCAAGTTGCAGTGTACAAAGACAATGCAACACCGCAGCCAGAGCTCCGGCATGCAACGTCACTCGCAGCGAATAGCCCGAGGCGCCAAACGCCGCCCACCTGTCCCTGCTGCGTGTGTGTGTGTGTGTGCCGGCGGGCCGGCCTTGCAGGGGAAAGCAGTGCGTGCCGTGTCTAGGCCAAGGCCACCACGACAGAGCGTTGACCACCAGAACGCCGACCAAGCAAAAGGCGTTAATACGAGAGACGATGCAGCGGAAATCTGCATATATCAGGGCACGACACAACGACTGCCGACGATCTGTACCTCACTCGACTGCCGTGCTGTAGCGTGGCATAGTCTTCACGGTTTAATACTAGAACCGCTTGCACTGATTTGACTAAAGTCAGGGTGTGCTTCCCAGTATCGTGACGGACTTCCTTTTGCCCGGCGTAGTGCAGAAACTCGACGTGGCAAGGACTCAACAAGTCGTTGGAAGACCCCTGCAGAAATAATGAGCGATGGTTAGTCGTCAGTCTCGCCAGCTGGAGTGGCCGAGCGGTTCTAGGCGCTACGGTCTGGAACTGCGAGACCGCTACGGTAGCAGGTTTGAATCCAGACTCGGGCATGGATGTGGTGTTAGGTTTAAGTAATTCTAAGTTCTAGGGGACTGATGACCTCAGAAGTTAAGTCCCATACTGCTCAGAGCCATCTGAACCATTTTTTTTCATCAATCTTCCTACTGGTGTGATGCTACCCGCCACGAATTTTTCTCCAGTGCTAACGTCTTCATCTACGCCCTCAATTATTTGCAGGATGTATTCCAATCTCTGTCTTCGTCTCTCTACAGTTTTGCTCCCTCTAGTACCATGTAAGTCATTCCCTGATGTTTTAAAACATGTCGTATCATATAGTCCCTTCTCCTTATCAGTGTTTTCCACATATTCCTTTCCTCTCCGATTCTATTTAAAACCTTCTCATTCCTTACCTTATCAGTCCACCTCATTTTAAACATTCGTCCGGTAATCCAACAGTCCATGTTTCACTACCATGCAATGCTGTACTCCAGACGTACATTCTCAGAAATTTGTTCCTCAAATTAAGGCCGATATCTGATATTAGTAGACTTCTCTTGGCCAGGAATGCCTTTTGTGCCATAGTTATTCTGCTTTTGATGTCCTCCCTGCTCCGTCCGTCACCGGTTATTTTACAAAAAAAATGGCTCTGAGCTCTATGGGACTTCTTAATTTCTGAGGTCATCAGTTCCCTAGAACTACATAAACCTAACTAATCTAAGGACATCACACACACCCATGCCCGAGGCAGCATTCGAACCTGCGACCGTAGCGGGAGCGCGGTTCCAGACTGTAGCGCCTAGAACAATGTTCTTCAAACCAATCGCGAGCAATTGTGGGCCGCTTACGTGGCCCATTGTCATCCATAGAAACTCCGCCGTTGTTTGGGAACATGAAGTCCATGAAAGGTTGCAGATAGGCCCAGGTAATCGAACATAACCATTTCTAGTCAACGATCGGTCCAGTTGCACCATACGACCGAGTCCATTTCACAAAAACACAGCTCACCCCATTACGGAGCACCACGAGCTAGCACAGTGCCTTGTTGTAAGCCTGGCTCCATGACTTCGTGGGGTCTGCGCCGCACTCGAATCCTACCGACACCTCTTTCCAACTGAAATCGGGACTCATCTGGCCAAGCCACAATTTTCCTCGTCTTGGTTCCAACCGATATGGTCACGAGCCCGGGAGAGGCTCTGCAGGCGACGTCGTGCTGTTAGCAAACTCACGCGCGTCGGTCGTTGCTGCCATAGCCCATTAACGCCAAATTTCGCCGCTCTGTCCTAACGGATACGTTCGTCGGACGGCCCTCTTTGATTTCTGCGGTTATTTCACTGAGTGTTGCTTCCCTGTTAGCACTGGAAACTCTACGCAAAAGCCGCTGCTCTTGGTCGTTAAGTGAAGGCCGTCGGCCATTGGTTGTCCATGGTGAGAGGTACCGCCTGAAAGTGGGTTTTCTCGGCATACACTTGACAGTGTGGAACAAGGAATATTGAATTCTCCAACGACTTTCGAAATGGAATGTCCCATGTGTCTAGCTCCAGCTACCATTCCACGTTCAAAGTCTATAAATTCCTGTCGTACGGCCATAATCACGTCGTAAGCCTTTCCGCGTAAATAACCTGTGCAGAGATGACAGCTCAGCCATTTATACCTTGTGTACGTGACACTATCGCCATCTTCATGACTTTTGTCACCTCTTTATATAATCCACGAATCACACCTTACGGCTGTGGCACAGGGTACTTCTGGCACCATTGTCAGCACGTCCCTTTCCTTTTGCATACGCGAACAGAAAGACTATAAGTAACATTTCGTATGGTATTTTTTATTATTTTTCTCGCTGTAGTCATTTCGTAAAGGGTACGAGGGAGGAAGTACACAGTGAAGGAATGTTAGAGTTTCACCTCTTGCAGATGTCAGCTCATGAGATGTAGAGACGTAGGTGAATTAGATAAGATAGAGAGATAGTAACACAACGACATACACATGAAGTTATTCACGTAAAACACGGAACACTTAAAGTGGGGTCGACAGAGGAGATATGAACTCCGACGAACCGTCCATTGAATTAAATAAAGAGAAATAGTAGGATATTTAACTCAATCAATCTTCGATATTTCAGTGTATAGGGTCGAAATGAGATGCAAAGAACGTTTAGTATTTTACACTCTAATACCCTGATTGTAATAGGAGCCTTTCACGAGTTTTTTATACACTGGTGTGCAAAACTAAAAGATGACGCTATCCTTCGCGGTGGTGTGACACTGCCAAGAAACATACGAACTTGGACCATACGTAGAAGGAACTGCTACAGTATAGTAAAGTACAGTACAGAAGGTAACTGAGTACAACACGAAATGAGACGATCGCGAATGACACTTTTATTCAAAGACAATAATTACACTGGAGCCACCACGTATAATGTCCGCCCCTGGTAGCTGAGTAGTCATCACGACAGAATGTCATACCTAATGGCCCGGCTTGGATTCCCGGCTTGGTCGGAGATGTTCTCCGCTTGGAGACTGGGTGTTGTGTTGTCCTTATCATAATCCTTTCATCCCAATGGATACGCAAGTCGCCGAAGTGCACCAGGTGAACGGTCTACCCGACGGAAGGCCCAAGCGACACGGCGTTTCCATTTTGCCACGTATTATGATGGTACACTAGACATTACAAAAGGTAAGAAGTGGTTCCTACTAGGAACGGCAATGCGTTCTACGCGACGTGCTCCTACGCTGGCCACAAATTCCGCAAGGTACTCCTATGGCAGAGCGTTCCATTGCTCCACCAGTGCGGTTCCATTCCTCAACCAGTACGGTTGCCAGCAGCTGAATGGTCATTGGCGCATGTGGACGTTGTGTAGTACGTGTCCCCAAAGCATCCCACTCCTTCTAGATGGGATTTAAGTCGGGGCAACAGGCAGACCACACGCCGAATATCTCTCGTTCTTAGATACCCAACACCTGTGCTCCTCGATGCGGTCACGAATTGTCATTCATAGAAAGCAACCCTGAAAAAACGCACATGGGGAAGGAGTACAGTGTCTCAATAAAGTTGAGTGGTGAGTTCAGCTTGTTCAGTGATGTCAGTATGCAGCATGTCCATAGGCACCAACGACCATTCAGCAATTTTCAACCGCACTGGTGAGGGAGTAAATCAACCTGCCAAAAGAACTCCTTACGAACTATGTGACCAGTATGGGAGAACGTTGCCGAGCATCTATAGCCGTCAATGGTGATCACAAACGGTATTAAGAACAGTGTCCCGCATCTGTAATGTCCAGAGACCCGTCAAGAATCGCGTAATTATTGTCTTTGCATAAAAGTGTCATTTCGTCTCATTGCATATTTCTTTCAGTTACCTTTTGTACTATATTGTAGCAGTCCTTTAGTACAATGTGCTACGAATACATAGAAAGAAAGATCCCTTATCATTTAGCTACAATATAGCAGATCAACAACTGCAGTTAATTCCATAAATTATCTCGGAGTACGCATTAGGAGTGATTTAAAATGCAATGATCATATAAAGTTGATCGTCGGTAAAGCAGATGCCAGACTGAGATTCATTGGAAGAATCCTAAGGAAATGCAATCCGAAAACAAAGGAAGTAGGTTACAGTACGCTTGTTCTCCCACTGCTTGAATACTGCTCAGCTGTGTGGGATCCGTACCGGATAGGGTTGACAGAAGAGATAGAGAAGATCCAACGGAGAACAGCGAGCTTCGTTACCGGATCATTTAGTTATCGCGAAAGCGTTACGGAGATGATAGATATACTCCAATGGAAGACTCTGCAGGAGAGACGCTCAGTAGCTTGGTACGGGCTTTTGTTCGAGTTTCGAGAACATACCTTCACCGAGGAGTCAAGCAGTATATTGCTCCCTCCTACGTATATCTCGCGAAGAGACCATGAGGATAAAATCAGAGGGATTAGAGCCCACACAGAGGCATACCGACAATCCTTCTTTCCACGAAGAATACAAGACTGGAATAGAAGGGAAAACCGATAGAGGTACTCAAGGTACACTCCGCCACACACCGTCAGGTGGCTTGCGGAGTATCGATGTTGATGTAGATATGTGTAGTCCGAGTTTCATCGAGCTATGTTACTTGGCAGTGTTATATCAAGCAAACGTTACCTTTCTTCTCCTTACAGAAGTGCGTTGTATGATCCTGTCGTGGGTCTCTTTCACTATCAATTGCCTTTGTATGAACATTCTTGTCCTTAAACTTCAACCTCTTCTCGATTTCTTGTATACGGCTAGAATTTCTCGGTGCCAAGACATGTCGAATTTACTGCTTCTGCGTGTTTTTTGCTTCTTAGGCGGTTTCTGCGTGCAAGGACAGTTCTATCAGAATTTGGCTTGATAATGCAATTTTTGACATCTCTAGTATTGTAATAATTGTTGTTAAGGTTACCAGGGCGAGACTCTAAATTGAATGTGAAGTCTTGAAAGCGATCACTGTCATCTCGTCGTGTTGACTGGTATATACGATGGAACAACTGGTTATTTCATAGTTGTGGTCTACACCGGATGAGCACGGAACTTTTCATTACGAATTGACATTTCCCTCAGACGGACCGTAGAATTTCCTTGAGCGGCTGCTGAAGTTAGAGATAGGAAAACCTGAAACAGGATGGCATACGGTAACGCTTCATCGACCGATACAGCATCATCCGGGAAAAAAGAGAAAATTTATACTCGCTCTGAAGTTTTAATCTCATCATAATTTCACACTTTGAAACTGTTACGGAATCTATTTTTTGGATGAAGGATTTGAGGTATATTTCTGCCTACTCAACATTTTAGAGACCTGTGTTTGATAATCAGCCTAAAGCGTCTCTCCTCACTGTCCATTGGATTCGGTCTTTCTGGCGTGAGACCTCTCCGTACTTACTCACTCGTTAAACACCACGCTTCTCAAACATGTCAGTCAGACATACCATTTCTTTAGAGAAGTAAGAAACAGCCTTTGCCTGACCACTCGCATTTTTTTTAAGTCTTCAGTCTTTCTATTCGTTTGATGTTTTCTTCCATTTATTCATGTCTTGTTCTAACTTTATTTTTATCGCTACGTTACTACTACAGCCAAGATACCTCAAGGTCTCTTTTGTTGTCTACGAATACCTCCACAGCCAAGTTATCTAATCCTGGATGCCGCATGGGGTGTCACATCAACGTTCCCGTCCTATCCATAGACTTTTCCCTCACCTACTCTTTTTAATATCTCTTCACTTCGTAATTTATCTGCGCACTTAATTTTTAACATTCGTCGATTACGCCATATTTCCAGCCTCTTCTTCTCTCGACCTCATCTGGCCCACACTTCTCTTCCATACAACGCTACACTCCAATAGCACAAGTATTGATTTCGATATCAGTATCTGATAGGAGCTCTGTTGCTGAAGAATGATTTATTTACTGTGACAGTGTAAAACTTCAGTGCGAACGTGAAACTAAATTTATCTTCTAGTGTGATCTTGGTTGGATCTATATACTGTTAGGAAGTGTGTTATTTAAAACTGCAATAAATAAAGTAAATGGTATGAATTGTCACCCTTTCAAAGCAACCTTGTTTCTTCACGGTAAATGATGACAGCCCAAACAGTTGCAGGATAAAGATTTATTAGAATTCTTGACCACAGTTTCGGTAAGTCTAAATATACGTTCATCAGAAGTAAAATACGCTAAGACCACATCCTGCAATGGAGATTCATAAAACAATTGTGCCAAAGGCGTCGTCAGTAGTTAAAACACCATTTCCATTTATACAATATTATTATGGACAGAGGGTCGATGCAAACACAGCTTAGCATCCGTATTTCACTACTTTGAAGTCTTCACGGGTTGTCAGCCGAGTAGCATCGTCGTCTCGTAGCAACGTTTCGATGGAATACGTCTCCATCATCTTCGCCTGAAGATGATGGAGATGCATTCCATCAAAATGGTTCAAATGGCTCTGAGCACTATGGGACTCAACTGCTGTGGTCATTAGTCCCCTAGAACTTAGAACTACTTAAACCTAACTAACCTAAGGACATCACACACATCCATGCCCGAAGCAGGATTCGAACCTGCGACCGTAGCAGTCCCACGGTTCCGGACTGCGCGCCTAGAACCGCGAGACCACCGCGGCCGGCTGCATTCCATCGAAACGTTGCTACGAGACGAAGATGCCCCTGATGAAGGTATATTTAAATATACCGAAACCGCCGTGAAGAATTTTAATAAATCTTTATCCTGCAACTGTTTTGGCTGTCATCATTTACCGTGAAGAATTTCAACAGTTGCTGTTTCAGTCATGTTTAAAATCTTGAAATCTTGTTTCTCATAAAATTGAATAACTTAAATATTCGTAAAGAAACCACACGTTTTCGGTTTAGGCAACAAGGTCAGGCTTCGTACGAAGTGTGCTGTTTTAGGTAAACATCGCTTACCTGTGTCCAATGACAGCAGTGAAACTATACCAATTGCCTGTCAGAAAAATATAAGGGAAAGGGGGTTGCAAGGTCTGCTCTCCACTCTTTTCAACAGCTCTTCTGAGTCTAGAAGCGAGCTGTCGCAGCTGCTCCTGTCTCAGAAAAGTTACAGTTAGCATTAGTGAAGAAGGTAGCAAACTGGCGATAGAGCCGGAGACGCATGATACAAATTTCGCCTCTCGTTTTCCACTGCTTCTGTGAACGATTTCACGAGGCCGTAGAGACGATTACTTCAACAAGCACAAATCCTTTCTCCAGCTGAGCTGGCGGTGCGTCTCTGGCGACCTCGTTGTCGACAAGACGTTTAACAAGTACCTTCCCTCGAGAGCGAAGAGCTCGCCATCAGCAAGTGGCACAGAAAGTCACCGCATGCGCGCCCTAGTTCCACGTCTCGGAGCAGCCACCATAGGACAACCGCTTATCCTCACCTGGAATGTCGCGGCAGTTAATTCCGCAGGACCAGCTTGCCGGCCATCTGCAGACTCTCTCTCTGTCTCCTGGAGGCGCGCGCGTCTCGGGCGAAGACGGGCGACCGCAGAGGACAGTAAACAAGACTAGCAGCGGCGGCATCAGTTCCCGAACGACGCCTCCGAGAAAGTCGCTTCAGGAGGCACAGCCCGCCTCGCGGATCTGCCGCCCGCAGTCATTAATGGACGGCTGGATGCCTTCGTGACGCAATGTCGGCAAGTGGATCAGTGGACCGATGAACACGGTCGCCGGCAGCAGTCCGGAGCGACGGGAGTGTCTGTTCCTAGCAGATTAGCTTTCACGGTGGTGAGTAATGTGTAATTAGCGCCATGGCTGTAAAATTGCGCGATGAACTGGTCCAGCTAAACTGGATTTGCAACTATGAGGAGCGTTATAAACGCCGGTGTCCCGTGCCACACCCAACGGATCTCACAAGCTGCAGATGTTCCTTGATTTCACAGGCTGCTGCACGTTCGACATGTGGATGACTACCGAGCAAACGAACTTAAAAGCTATCAAGACATTAAGATAATTTTGTGTTACAAGTCAAAACAGTATTCCGTTCTAGGATAGATGCGCACCTCTTTTGCCGGCATTCCGCTAAATAGACTCTGACAAAAAAAGTGAAGCACCCACAAGACATTTTCGGATGCACACATACACATCTCTAGCAACAGAGTTGGATATCTCTGCGGCAGAACGATCACCAGAGAGCATTAGTGTATTTCGTGAAGAACGTTCTTACCAGGATATACAGGGTTATTCAACTGCTCCTACCGATGACGTTTTATGCAACCCGCAGTGTTTTATCTGGTCTTCATAAAGCACGTACGAGGTCTTCATGTTCTGTCATTAGCTACGCACATAAAATTAATCCAACGGATAAAGTGAGTAGGAGAGTAGGAAATTTAATGTAAATCTTCCTGGCAGATTAAAACTGTGGGCCGGACCGAGACTCGAAGTCGGGACCTTTGCCTTTCGCGGGCAAGTGCTCTACCAATTCAGCTACTCAAGCACGATGCTTGGGTAGCCCAGTTGTTAGAGCACTTACCCGCGAAATGCAAAGGTCCTGAGTGCGAGTCTCGGTCTGGCACACAGTTTTAATCTGCCAGGAAGTTTCATATCAGCGCACACTCCGCTGCAGAGTGAAAATCTCATTCTCAAATTTAATGTACTTAATTTTGCACTTACATACGTTTTCGCTAGACCCTGTAGTTTTCAAATTTTTCAAGAAAAACATGCAAAAGTCTTGAAATGCATTCCCTCTCTCACATTCGGTCCCCACAGGTCAGGATATCTAGTACGTTGTTCACGGCACTCCCTGCTGCTACTGTTCAAAAAAATTTCCGACTCCACGAATTATTTTCCGCATATGGGCTTTTACGGTCTTCATTGACTGGCCTTCTTAAGCCACTAGCTTAGCCGAGTACTTACAAACTGTAAAACGGACTTTTTTTTAAATTTTACCTAACAGTTTAGTGAATTTTAACATCATAAAATAAAAAATGAAATCGTTGTTTTTGTCAGGCCTTCTGACCACGAAACTAATGTGCTTGTGAGGATTAAGTCTGGGGCGAATTGTCAACATAATTTGTTTTAGCGTAACGTTTACAAAAGCAGTTTTTTCTTTACCCTCACGGGCACATGTGCATTAGTAATGTTAAAGAAATATGCTGGTAGCGTAATAGTCCAATAAGTAGAGACCAGAAAAGTTCGAATATTGGAAATAGTCAGTATATTTTGGTATATTGGTAGGAGGGAGTGCCACGAACTGGAAATCCTGACTGGCGAGGAATGAGTGTGGAGGTGAAGGTTCATTTGAAGGTGACATTTTTTCGTTGTTCTTCGATAACGCGAAAACCGTGGCCTCCATCGAAAACGTATCACAGAACAAAATTTTAGTACATTAAATTTCCTACGAAAATGTCCGGTTCATTTTCTCTGTGGAAGTAATAGCTTGCGCGTAACCAGCGAGATAGTATGAAAATATCGCTCGTGATTTATGAAGGCAAGATATAACATAGAGGTGGTATAAAACAAGATCGTCAGGGACAGCCGAATCAGCTTGTGTAAGGGGCGTGAACAGCGTCAGACGAGGGATCACTGCGAAGGACGCGGAGTTGCCGCATACTTCTGTGAGACAGCGTTATCAGCTCCAGACAGAGTTCTGAAAGGACCAGTTTGTGTGTATCCATTTGGCCGATTGGGCGAATCGTACAAAATGCAGATTTGTGGGGCATTCGGAAATGACAGTGGCCCGATGTTGGACCGCATGGGAACATGAAGGCAGGCATACTCGTCGACCACGTCTGACCACCACCTGCGTTTCGAGTTATTCAAGAAAAACCCCTTCACATCTGCAATTGGAGAACAAGCATTGGCCTCGTGCTACTTCCTGTATCATCCCGCACCACTGGCCGAGAGAAGCAACAGCCAAACCCTGGAATCATCGTTCCATGTGTAGGCTGCCGCTTATACTAGAACACGAGCGTTTGTGTTTCAAGTGGAGCTGTGACCGTGAATCACGGGCTCATGATGAATGTTCATTTCAACAACGAATCGCGATTCTACATTACCCTGGACGGTGGAAACCTGGGGAGAGAGCTCTCAGGCTTCCCGGAATGTTGCTCCACATATCCCTCCAGCCTTTAAGATTTATGTTTTTCTTAATTTCACTATATTACTTCACGTAGATGCCAGGATGTTTCTTTTGAGAATGCTGCGAATGATTGATTGATTGTCCGAACACGTTTTCAGTGTCTAATCCCCTCATTATCTACAGAATGTCATGACAGTCTTCGTTTCCGACTTCTATCCATCTTGAATTCATTTCATGTCTGAAATTTTGAACTTTATTATTTGTATTCGGTTCTACAAACATGACCATATATAGCGAATAGGATCTTTGTAGCCGAAAACGACTACTAAGTTTTCAAATTTCAGCTCAATTCGAAGCCATGGTAATTTCGAACTAAGTCTATGTACACGTACTAGGTGATTAAACTGTGTCCGTACCTGCGTATTTTATGTAACTCGCAACTCTTTCAAGAACGAAGCACGATATTTTCAAATTCTGTCACTAACTACGTGGAAATTAATAATTCCACAGCAAAAATGAACTCGATTTTTTTATCATTTTCAATGTAGTTAAATTTTGAACGGGTATACGTTTTGTCTGGAGGCCACAGTCTTCGAGTTATTCAAGAAAAACGCGTTTGGAAGATATTTTTGTATGTTTTCCCTCAATAATTCGAAAACTACGGTGTCTGGCGAAGACCTATCCTACTACAACATTTACTACACTTAAATTCCTAGAAGAGTTCCTGTTCATCTTTTCTGTAGGACTAATAGTCTGCACATAGTGAGGGAGAGAATGTAAGAATCTTGCTCATTGTATTTGACGGCATTGTGTGTGGCATATAACCCATGGTTAGAGGCAACTGAAACACCCTGCGTATAGGGCAAGACCGTACTCTATCGACATACTGAATATTCTTTTAGTGTGTGGAACTCTTGCCTTCCAGTGTCTCGTTGCAAAATAAACCTTTCAGTTTGTTACATCGGTTACCTTTGGGATAGTAGGGCACTTTAGATACGAGCACGCTAGTGAAATCGCGTATAGTGCAGAATGTGTTAACATACACAAGGAAAGTATGTATCCGCTGATGAAGCACAGTTCTTTTGAAGAGCTTGAAAATAAACTTGACACTGCTCTCGATATCTTGCGTACATATTACAAGTCAGTGCACGAGACAAAAAGTCATTACGTACAAGAAGCTGGTAAGACAACAACATTAATTACAAGCGGGGATTTATTCAATTCTTTTTTTTTCTTTTAGTTTGGGGCCCATCTCCCCCTTTGGTGAGATGTGGTGGAACCCGCCCATCCCCCTCATCTGAGGTTTACCTATAATTTTTAAACAATTACATTCATTTGATGTGTTCACATTTCCCTTCATAGCACTAAAATACCTACCAGTTTTCTCGTAATTAATTTTATAAAACAAAGCCTCAAAGCGTTATCCTTTATAATAATGGCTATTCTTAAAACGTTGCCTACCATTTGGCAGCTTCCAACACAATTTGTTTAATTAAGCTGCTGTAGTGCACTTTTTCATATCTAATATCACAGAAAAAGTGTTGCACGAAGATTTAGAATGTTTATTAAACACTGTTTTAACATGTGAATAAAAACACTTAATTTTAAACACGCCAATCCTTAATAGTATTCGGGCAGACAAGACAGACGTACAAAAAGGCTCCGCGAGAATAGTATTAGCAGTTTTGACGAATCTCTGAAACATTGAACTTTAGTTGATGCATAGATTAAATATCACTGTACCTTCGCTTACTTCGCAGATGAAACACAACGTAGTTCGTACCTTCCTTCGAGCAGTATGATTACGTAGCTTTTCAATCTCTTGATTTTCATGATCACTGAGAGAACTCTTGTCGGTGATTTTCAGGCCAGTTTTCGTCCACAAGCCGGCCGTGGTGGCCGAGCGGTTCTAGGCGCTACAGTCTGGAACCGCGCGACCGGTACGGTCACAGGTTCGAATCCTGCCTCGGGCATGTATGTGTGTGATGTCCTTAGGTTAGTTAGGTTTAAGTAGTTCTACGTTCTAGGGGACTGATGAACTTAGAAGTTAAGTCCCATACTGCTCACAGCCATTTGAAGCATTTTTTCTTCCACAAACTTCTTGCTGGCACGTTTGTTTCGGCTCACTGGCATACCGCTTAATGTACGCATTGACACAAACTCATGTTGAACGCAATACCATCGGAGATATGTGCGTTGCATAACATCACGACTCACTCACGGATTCACATGCAGTGATTTCAGCCGGCGCGGAAGGGGAACCACCCGAACGAAATATGACAGTCTGCGCTGCGGCATTTGTTTCAAATGGGGGAATCCTGGGCGTGCACGCGTGTAAAGCATTCAGTTCAGAGGAGCCATAAAGTCTACTGGGCACTTTCATGTTGTCTAGGCTCGGAATTAATGCCACTAGTTGTAATAAGGCATATTCTCTTAATTCAAAAGTTGACGTAAGATTTTTGTCCCATGCCCTCCATCCCTTAGACGAGAGTTAGTGAGATTTTGCAGGACCACACAGCGCTTTTGAGTTCACGTAATTAATAGACATCCAGCACAACATGGCGACCGTTCCACGCTACGTACGGCTGGGCTGTCACAGCGTTATCAGGAATCTGAAGGCGTAATACTGATCTGAAGTCACTCCGCACATACCAGATAGGTACACGCAGTACGTGACTCCACCTCTCGCATCATAACAGGCTACCGCCGACCTACTTCCGTTGACAGCTTCTACACTCTGGCTGGAATTACGCCGCCAAATATACGCACTGAGGTCGCGGCGGACGCCGAGTACATGAATGCAATCTTCAACTCTACCCGTTCGCTCTACGTGAAGCAATCTGTAAGAGAGCGATTCAAATGTAAATAGAGCTTTTTAAGGACGCCACTGTAATCATTGTTTCACCTAAAAGAGCAAGAGTGAAAAATTTGAGCTTCATACAGCTTCAAGAAAAGCTGCCAGGTGCCGTGGAGGAGGGATGGAAGTCGTGGAGATGTTTCAACCAAATCTCACAAGTAGTGGCGTGACTCAAAAACAACTTCACACTACGAGCATTCCCACCAAATGTTCACAGCAGTGTTGAGTATTTGTGGCGTAATTCGAACTACGGCGCATATCCCATTGTGCCCCCTTACACCGACAGGCTCAACTAGTTACCTAAAACCTGGAAGTGAAGTTGACGCAAGGCATCTTCCCATGTTATATAAAGCTGATTTGGGGTTAAATTGGAGAGAAGAAATATTAAATGAGCGGATGGCATCGTTGGCCGGGAGGCCCCATCCGGGGAAGATCGGCCGGCCGAGGTGGCCGAGCGGTTCTAGGCGCTACAGTCAAGAACAGCGCGACCGCTACGGTCGCAGGTTCGAATCCTGCCTCGGGCATGGATGTGTGTGATGTCCTTAGGTTAGTTAGGTTTAAGTAGTTCTACGTTAAAGGGAACTGATGACCTCAGAAGTTAAGTCCCATAGTGCTCAGAGCTATTTTTTTGGGAAGTTCGGCCGCCGAATGCGAGTCTTATTTCAGGCGATGCCACATTGAGCGACTTGTGCGCCGTAGATGAAATGAAATGATGATGAGAACAACACAACGCCCAGTACCCGAGAGGAGAAATCTCCAATACAGACGGGAATCGAACCTGGGCACACTTGCAAAAAAGGCGAGCACGTTACCACCCAGCTAAGCAGGCGGACGATTGGATAGAAATTCCGGTGTATGGAAGACTTCGTTTGATTTGTTTTGTTCTGCCCACAAACGTTTCAGCACATTCTTTGCAATGTTCAGCGAGATTTTTATTTATTTTCTTTCTCACTTGACGCTGTCAGGTATGCATGTTGGTAGTCTTATATCTAGCATGTATTCTACTGTTTTTCGTGGTTTTTTCTACACTCCTGGAAATTGAAATAAGAACACCGTGAATTCGTTGTCCCAGGAAGGGGAAACTTTATTGCACATTCCTGGGGTCAGATACATCACATGATCACACTGACAGAACCACAGGCACGTAGACACAGGCAACAGAGCATGCACAATGTCGGCACTAGTACAGTGTATATCCACCTTTCGCAGCAATGCAGGCTGCTATTCTCCCATGGAGACGATCGTAGAGATGCTGGATGTAGTCCTGTGGAACGGCTTGCCATGCCATTTCCACCTGGCGCCTCAGTTGGACCAGCCTTCGTGCTGGACGTGCAGACCGCGTGAGACGACGCTTCATCCAGTCCCAAACATGCTCAATGGGGGACAGATCCGGAGATCTTGCTGGCCAGGGTAGTTGACTTACACCTTCTAGAGCACGTTGGGTGGCATGGGATACATGCGGACGTGCATTGTCCTGTTGGAACAGCAAGTTCCCTTGCCGGTCTAGGAATGGTAGAACGATTGGTTCGATGACGGTTTGGATGTACCGTGCTCTATTCAGTGTCCCCTCGACGATCACCAGAGGTGTACGGCCAGTGTAGGAGATCGCTCCCCACACCATGATACCGGGTGTTGGCCCTGTGTGCCTCGGTCGTATGCAGTCCTGATTGTGGCGCTCACCTGCACGGCGCCAAACACGCATACGACCATCATTGGCACCAAGGCAGAAGCGACTCTCATCGCTGAAGACGACACGTCTCCATTCGTCCCTCCATTCACGCCTGTCGCGACACCACTGGAGGCGGGCTGCACGATGTTGGGGCGTGAGCGGAAGACGGCCTAACAGTGTGCGGGACCGTAGCCCAGCTTCATGGAGACGGTTGCGAATGGTCCTCGCCGATACCCCAGGAGCAACAGTGTCCCTAATTTGCTGGGAAGTGGCGGTGCGGTCCCCTACGGCACTGCGTAGGATCCTACGGTCTTGGCGTGCATCCGTGCGTCGCTGCGGTCCGGTCCCAGGTCGACGGGCACGTGCACCTTCCGCCGACCATTGGCGACAACATCGATGTACTGTGGAGACCTCACGCTCCACGTGTTGAGCAATTCGGCGGTACGTCCACCCGGCCTCCCGCATGCCCACATACGCCCTCGCTCAAAGTCCGTCAACTGCACATACGGCTCACGTCCACGCTGTCGCGGCATGCTACCAGTGTTAAAGACTGCGATGGAGCTCCGTATGCCACGGCAAACTGGCTGACACTGACGGCGGCGGTGCACAAATGCTGCGCAGCTAGCGCCATTCGACGGCCAACACCGCTGTTCCTGGTGTGTCCGCTGTGCCGTGCGTGTGATCATTGCTTGTACAGCCCTCTCGCAGTGTCCGGAGCAAGTATGGTGGGTCTGACACACCGGTGTCAATGTGTTCTTTTTTCCATTTCCAGGAGTGTATGTAGTAGTCTTGCTTCCCTTGTATCTTTTTTTCTTTAGCCTTTGCGCCTCCTGGTGGCACGGTCCGATGAGTGGATTCGATGTCCCCATTTTGTTCGATTGTGGGGCATATCTGGGAGAAGATTCAAAGCCTGCAGGTGGACTTGCGGATTGTCGGACCGACGCTGTCTTGGTCGTCCCTTGACTCTCTTTCCCATGACTACCACCATGTATGCTGCCTTTACAATGGTACAATTCTCTGTTCGTAGTAAATGTCCGCTACCGTTCTTGTTTCCTTCCTTTTTTTGGTACTGATGTAATGAAATCCAGCTTACCTCGTTTTGTTTCTATAGCACGCTCTTTTTTTCCATGGACTTTCCTTCTGCGTGGTAAGCTTTTCTTTTCCCGTGCTTTCTTCTTCCATTTGTGCCCTATTGGATGTCGATGTTACAAGCGCGGATTTCAATGCTTTGCCAGAACATCCCCTAAGTGGAGCTATACGAGGTGCGACAATAAAGTAATGACAGTGATGTGAACAAAATGTTGCTTACCGTTTTGGTCAAGTTCAGTGTTGTCTCCTTCAAAGTAGTTCCCTTCTGATTGCACATACTTTTTCCACCACATCTGCCATTGATGGTAACATTTATGGAACCCATCTTCTGGAATATCCTCCAAGACCCTCGTCACAGCTTTTTGGACATCTTGTGTTGTTTTAAAATGGTGTCCCTTGACTGCCGTTTTACTCTCTGAGATATAAACAAAGTCGCACGGAGCGATACTGTGAATAAGGTGGCTGTGGTAGCACTGAAATTTGTTTTGAGGTTAAAAATTGCTGTATTGACAGAGCAGTATGGGATGGCGCATTATCGTGATGCAGAATCCAATTATCAGCAATGTTGACGCAGACACGAAGAACTCTCTTACGAAGCCTTCCTAAAATTTCTTTGTAGTAATATTGGTTAACTGTTTGTCCAGGAGGCACCCACTCTTTATGAACAATTCTCTTGGAATCAAAGTACCACACAGGCATGCATCTCACTTTTGGCTTTGACATGCGAGCTTTCTTTGGTCTGGTTGATCCCGTTGAGCACCATTGCGAACTTTGGCGTTTTGTCTTTAGATAGTACTGAAAAAAAACTTTCATCACCAGTCATAACACGGCTCAACAATTCCACATTGATTACCGTTTTCTCTAACAGATCGGCTGCCACATTTTTCCGTGTTTCTCGCTGTTGTGGTCTGATATTTTTGGGACCATTTTTGCACAAATATTTCTCATACCAAGATCTTCAGTTATTATTAGACGAACCATTTCTCGACTGATGTTCAGTTCTTCTGCAATCATTTTCACGGCTAATCTTCGAACAGATCGTACGAGTTGACGCACCCTGGCCAAGTTGACATCCGTCCGTGAAGTTGATGGTCGTCCATTGCGATCTTCAACAATCGTTCTGGCTTCACTAAACATTTTAAGCCAACGAAATACTTAAGCTCTTGACATAACCTCCTCTCCAAAAGCCTTCTGAAGCTTACCGTAAGCTGTCGTCGTGTTTTCACCCAATTTAACGCAAAAAGAAATGGTATAGCTTTGCGTAATATTATGCGGTGCCATTTCCGTGACGAGAGACAAAAAAAATTGTTCAAATTGCTCTCAGCACTATCTGACTTAACTTCTAACGTCATCAGTCCCCTAGAACTTAGAACTACTTAAACCTAACTAACCTAAGGACATCACACACATCGATGCCCGAGGCAGGATTCGAACCTGCGACCTTAGTGGACGCGTGGTTCCAGACTGTAGCGCCTAGAACCGCTTGGCCACTCCGGCCGGCGAGAGACAGAAACACGTGTTAACTTATTACAGCACAACTCACGACTGAGCAGTTGCATCGATGTACCACTTGGACTAGAAGCAGCTTATAGACCAATGTCAAAGATATTGTGCCTACGCAAGCCTTCAGGGTTGCCACGTCTTGCAAAGAAAAGCAGTCTCATTACTTTACTTTATTGTCGCAACTCGTGTTTTCAGATAAGATAATCTGACGCAGTGTAGGGCGATTGTCATCTTTTGTAGGCTTTATCGTTCAGGAATCGTCGTCACATTGTTTCACCTGCGGAGATTTTCCCCAAGACAACTCCATAGTTGCTCCATTTCACCATTTCCTGACAAATGCGCCATTTTTTATTTTAGAGACCAATTGTAACAATTATTTCTTCGCGAAAGTGAAGCTTAAATGTACTACTGTCTACAAGTAATTCATTGATTCTTCTTTCCAAACCCTACGCTAAACAACGTTCAAGTAAAACATCAGAAAAATTACATGCAAGGAGTAAAAAAAAAAAACAGACTTACCTCGTTTTCTCTCCTCTAGAGCGACCTGGCGGGACGAGCCTTCGTGGAACAGTAAGTTACAATAGCCGGCTCTGTGGCCGAGTGGTTCTAGGTGCTTCAGTCCGGAACCGTGTTGTTGCTACTGTCGCAGTTTCGAATCCTGCTTCGGGCCTGGATGTGTGTGATGTCCTTAGGTTAGTTAGGTTTAATTAGTTCTAAGTCTAGGGGACTGATGACCTCAGATGTTAAATCCCATCGTGCTTGGAGCCATTTGAACAATTTTAAGTTACAACAGGACTAACCTGTCAGCTCGTGACCCGGTCCTAAGTCGATGGCAGTTACAAAACCTGGGTGCGGGATTTTGCCCCACTCAGGGGTATACCTCCACCTACCCTACTCACTTGACTCTTCATAACAGATCGGAGGAAGGTGGCGGGAAACCCCTTCCACTAGAACCTTGCCTAGAACAGCGATAAGGATTATGGATTCTCCGCCCATAGGCGCATTCGCTGAGAATAGCTTCAGCAGAGCTACGTTTAAAATCCAAAGAGCTATAATAGGTAACAGAATAATAACTACAAATTCTAGTATAATGTGAACGATTTAAACTGTACACGCTGGGATGTTTCTCATGAAGCACGATTTAACAAATATCACCATAGTTCCTCCAACTGCGTGGACAATTTATAAAGTGTACAGTGTGAGTCTCGTAAGACCTAACACCCCTTTTATTTCGTGAACGGTTACGCATATCGAAAGGCGGTTTCGGCAAATGTTACAGTGTCGAGGAGCACGTATTTTTTTATTTGGTTAGTTTTTTTGGAAAGTTGCAGTAAATTTCTTTGGGACCAAGCTGCTGAGGTCATCGGTGCCTAACTAAATTACTCTAAGGACAACACACACACACACACATGCCCGAGGGAGAACTCGAACCTCCGACGGGGAGAGCCGCAAGAACCATGGCAAAGCGCCCCAGTACGCGTGACTACCCCGGGTGACGGTTAATGCTTTTAGCGTTGGTATCAACGGAAACATTGAAGCAAGTATTTTTTTTAATGGAACCGTATACTTTCTATAACTGCGTTCGATACCTCTAGAGAAGACAATCACAGTAATATGCTGTTTGTTAATGTTGCCGTAAGAAAATCGAGAAATGTTCTAGAATTTGAAGGTACGGTGACTGCAATCGGCATTATCGGTGCAAACACCACCAAGTAGAGCTCTCGTACTACCCTGTGTGATATTTTCAAGCCGCGCGGGATTAGCCGAGCGGTCTGTGCCACGGCAGTCATGGACTGTGCGGCTGATCCCGACGGAGGTTCGAGTCCTCCCTCGTGTGTGTGTTAAGCTTAGGGACTGATGAGCTTAGCAGTTAAGTCCCATAAGATTTCACACACATTTAAACATTTTTGATATTTTCAGCACTTTTGGTGGGTACTTGTCTGCACTGCAGGCCGCTCATTTATGCTTCAACATTCTTTGTGTGCACACATGTACACCAATGAGAATCAGCTGAATATGTTACTTTTGTATAGAGAATGTAAAAGAAATGCCCTAAAAACAGTGCAGCATATAGGGTTATCTATCTGTATCGCCAATGTCCGACGAGCCAGGAAATTGCACGAATTTTTAAGACGCTAGCGCGGACTGCCTGCTTAGACGTCAAAAAGAGGACAAGATAGAAAACTCCAACTGACAGAGAACGCGAAGAAGCTGGTCTCGCTAGGACGCTAATGAATCCACACCGTGGTACGAGACGTATTGCCAAGACGTATTGCCAGACGAGTGTGATTCGCATCCTGCATAGACAAACTTTCCATCCCTGTCATCTGTCACTACATAAGGTACTTTACGACCGTGATTTCGAACGTCGTACAGTATTTTGTCGGTGTGCCTTCAGCAACTGACAGACGACCCTACGTATGTCCAACGTATGCAACATTTACTAACCACACTTATGTAAATTTACGTAGCATGCACTACTGGACTTCCGAAAATTCACAATGGCTTCATCGGGTGCAACATCAACGGCCGTGGAGCGTAGACGTATGGTGCGGCATCGTAGGAAATTACAATTATTTAATTTCAGGCGCTCTATGTGGACATTCAAACGCACACTTTCTAATGAACATTCTGCCGGTTCTTCCAGAAGAGACCACTGTGGTGGCTGCAACGTGACGGTTGTCCTGTACACAAACGCAAATACTGGATGAGAACTTCCCAGGACGTTGGACAGGACGAAATTCTGTTGTCAAATGGCCTGCAAGGTTCACCGATTTGGCACCTCTTGATTTCTTTCACTCAGTGATGCAGTCTATGGCGAAACCTCAACTACGCCAGACAATATGTGTCGTCGAATCACCAGTGAATGCTTTATCGTATCGCTCTTTCGAACAGCGATTCCAAATGTGCCTATCAGAACATGGTCAACAGTTCGAGCACATGCTTAAATAAAGGATAAAGTTATCTTTTTTTATTAGAAAAAATTTATGTTATGTGATTTGGGTGGTTACCAAATCTTTCTTAGTACATTATTTATTTCATTCGCGTGTGTACGAAATTGCACTACAATGTCAAATAAGTCGACAGCGTGTATTGCATTTAGCTGGTGACACTGACATTATGCGCTTAGGTTCAGTTTGAAACGACGTTTCTGTAAGAAGAATATTTATTTTTCAGTGTATAAGTGCTCACCAAAGTATTTTTAATAAAAGGTTTCGGTCAAGGAATGTATCCCACATGATATAATTTAGAGCAGTGTAGGTAGAGACAATTGTCTGACAGCATGTATTTTAGTTGTAAGAAACACACAGCCACGTACAGGAAAAGACAGGTCAGTATCCTTCTGACACTTAGATATTTAATATAGTAGTTGCTTTTTGCAGCGTTTAAGACCTCTGTATTTTTGAAGAATGAACAGTTGATCTCTCTATGTCAGCTAACATAAATCAGGGAGCATACATAAATGTGAAATAGTTTACCTAAGCCCTTTATGATACGCTAAATTCTCCCCCTATTTCTATATACACCATTGGTAAGTGAATCTGATTCTAGACCAGAAGTTGGTTGAACATGAAATAATGCTTTCTTCTCGTAGCGCAAGTCTACCGTACCTTGAAGGTATTGACAGCGGTATTAGACTGTTTTCCGAAGATGCTCTAGTCTACAGGAAAGTAGTATCACACGAAAGTTGTGAACAAATCAATGAGGATTTGCAGAAAATAAACGCGTGGTGTAATGACTCGCAGTTATCTCTCAATATTAGTACGTGTAACCATCCTACTCCGTATAGCAAGGCGAAATCTCCATTAACGTACGAGTACAAAATAAATGCCCAGTCTTTGGAAGCGGTAACATCCGTCAAGTATCTGAGTATGACTGTTCGAAATGACCTCAAATTGAATGATCAGATTACACAAGTAACGGGCAAGACATACTGTAGATTGTGGTTCATTGGTAGAATCCTGAAGCGATGCAGTCCTTCAACGAAATAAATTACTCACAATTCGTTAGTTCGCCCAGTTTTAGATGTTATCGTCTGTATGGAACCCATACGAATTAGGTCTGATTCAAGAGGTTGAGAAGGTGCAAAGAAGAGTGGAAAGATACGTGACAGGTACATTTAGCTATCGCGAGAGGGTTACAAATCTCATAGAAAGTTTGAAGCGAGACACACTGGCAGATAGACGACGCTCTAAACGGAAGGGGCTGCTCACTAAATTCCGAAATCCGATCTGGGCCGAGGATGTAGAGCAAATATTATTACCACCAACTTTCAAATCGCGCAATGATCACCATTCACAGACAAGGGAAATTAGAGCTCTGCGGGGGGGGGGGGGGGGGGGGGGGGGGTAATATGACTTGGCGCGAATTGTGTCCTCCGCCGCACACCGCTTGGTGGCTAGCGGAGTATATATGTAGACGTAGATGTAGATACAACTACGGAGCCTGGCCCGGGACGTCTGCGTGACAGTGTTTGAATCGCAAATGCCATTTCGGGCCACCGTGGTCTGAAATTTTAGGAAATTTCTCAAATTTTTTTTCGATGTGTTTCAAAGTCAACATTAACACTGTAATTGTCTTCTCGAGAGCTATCTAATGCAGCAATAAAAAGTATACGGCTCCATTTTTAAGAAAACGTGCTTGCTTCAATATCTCCGTTGGTACCAGCGCTAAAAGCATTAACAAAAGAAAAAAAAAGTACTTACCTCTCGACGCTCTAACATTTCCCGAAAGCCGCGTTTCGATATATACTACTGTTCACGCCCCATCTTACGTGGCTCACCCTGTAAATACAAATCTTCCTTATGAATGAGTCTGTCTGTTAGCGACAACCATAACGAAATCCCTGCAGCAGTTTCTGAGAGTCCCCTTCATGTACAGACAGAAAAAAGCGGCATGGCACCTTAATTCATAATATATTGGTGTACAAAACTTAAGGACGAAAATAGCTTTCACGTGATGTGTCATTTCCAAGTAATATAGCTCGATGAAACTTGGACGATACACAGAAATAAAATAAAAGAAAAAGAAAAAAAACGATCATCACAGATGGCAATTCATGGTCTGTAACGTGGCCTCATAAGGTTGGAAAGTAGGTCTTTGGGTAGGACATTCCATCCCCACACCAGAGGGATTGACAACTGCTGGGCGGTCGTTGGTGCATGTTCGACGAGCCGCAGTAAGTACCCCCGATGCATCTCATACGTACTCGATGGGGTTTAAGTCCGGAAAACGGGAAGAGACGTCCACTTACCGAGAGATCTCTCGTTCCAACAGCTCCTCCACCGGCGCTGTTGTACTAGGTCTTGAACAATCGTCCAGAAAAATGGAATCAGGGCCAAATGCACTCCTAAAAAGACGCACGTGGAGAAGGTGTAGTGCCACGATAACTTTGACCAGTGAGTGAGTGTACCGTGTTTAGAGATTTGGGGGTCTACAATACTGTGAGATTGTTCTCTCTCTTTATGCGATTCTTTTCTGCAGTGCATTTGACCCTGACTTCATTTTTATGGATAACAATGTACGCTCGCCTAGAACAAAGCAGGTGGTGGAGCTCTTGCAGCCAGAGAATATTCGGTAAATGGACTGTGCCCTGCCAGTTACGCCGACTTAAATCCCATCGATCACGTGTGAGATGTCGTGGTCAGAGTTTTTCAGTTCATGAAAATGCATCCAGCAGATGTCAACCGCGCTGGTGAAGTAATGGAACGTCTTACCACAAAAGTTCTTTCCCAACCTGGTGGCCAGCATGGGAGCACATTTCAGGGTATCGACTGCCGTCCGTGGTGATCACTCACCCTATTAAGAGCAATCTACCACGGTTTATAATGTCCAGGCTGAGGCGTAGCGCCGTATACCGATCCTGCCTTGGAGGTGGTTAGGTGAGAGATGTGTCTCAGAGCTGGATAGTGGCAAGTGGTGAAACTGTACGCGCATATAGAGGACAGTATTGGATAGGGGACTGTGATTTAGTTTCGATTGTGCCCACTAGAGTGCACTAAAGTAATAGAATGTTTTTCATAAATATTTATAGTATTTTCATAAAGTGTTATGTTTTTTGGTGTATGTAAAATGTTATAAATGTGTTTTAGCAGACATAATGATGCGTGAGTGTGGTTAACGGTTAATATGAAGATAGTTGTTTAACGAGTTATGTAGTGGGATTTAGTGTTGGAACATTTCGAAGAAGTATGGATGTGGACAAAGGGGATTTTTGTAGAATAGATTTGTAAAGTAAGTTTGCCGGCTGGGGTGGCCGAGCGGTTTTAGGCGCTACAGTTTGGAACCGCGCGACTCCAAAGGTCGCGGGTTCGAATCCTGCCTCGGGCATGGATGTGTGTGATGTATAAATAACAATAGTAAATAACTTTATGCATAAACAAAACTTCAGCATATTACATAATTAGGTCGGTAAAAAGTGCAGTCGTTAGGTTTACTATTTTGCGATTGGTTATGGATGAAAAGCGCGGACTGACGCGGGAGAATGTTGTTTTGCTATTGGCTGTTGAGTAAACTCACCAATGGTAAAGCAATATTCTTCGTGCGCCTTTCTCTGCTGGTAGAGAAGACTTAGAGTATTCTGGAGAGGAGGCGGAGCCTAGCCATGAAACAGTTCGGATGTGTGTAGTAGTAGTTGCGATAGAAGTGATAAGTTACCGGATCTAGCAGTGTTTCATACATCAAAAGTGTTGTAAAGTGACGACATAATTATTCCGATGGGTGTGTAGAAATTTCGGAATTTTTAAGTGAATTTTGTGACGAGAAAAGACATAAATTCCGCGTGGCGTATTGAGCAGGTCGGTGGCTAAAAACTGTGACTGCATTAGGTATCGACAGACTTTATATTTGTCGAGCATTCTCAATCAAAAACAATCCTTATTTTTGTACCTATTACGTTTTTGGGAAATGCAACACCATAATCCCGCTAACGTGAGTGAGAGGTATCGTGAATGACTGTGTTCAGGCTAGTACGGGCTTGGTGGTGATTCTTGTTCACCTAATTTTCAGAATATATTAATTAAGAACAAAATTTCCAACCTTTCATTTCGTGTGAAAACTTTCTCCCGAAGCGTAGATTAGTGACTTTAATTGCAGCCTGGTTCACGTCGAAGTACAACGAGTTTCTCTCGGCTTCCCTACTGATGATACGCTGAGATAATCTTTACAGGTAGGTGCAGGTTGAAAAAAAAATGGCTCTGAGCACTATGGGACTTAACTACTGTGGTCATCAGTCACCTAGAACTTAGACCTACTTAAACCTAACTAACCTAAGGACATCACACACATCCATGCCCGAGGCAGGATTCGAACCTGCGACCGTAGCAGTCGCGCGGTTCCGGACTGCGCGCCTACAACCGCTAGACCAAGGTGCAGGTTCGTCGTAAAGGGACGGAAGGGACCGCGCGCCGCAAGGGGACCATCGCGAGTCAGTGAATACAGTGTAATTATTGTCTTTGAATAAAAGGTTCATTTCTGTTAGTCTCCATTGCGTATTTCTTTCAGTTGTTTTCTGTACTCTACTGTCGCAGCTCTGTGTATGGTCCAAGTTCCAACAATCTATGTTCCTTGGCACTGACATCATGTGAAAGTTCCTTTCCTCCTTAAATTTTGCACACTACCGTGTAAATGACAAAAGCTTTTCGCGAAAGTTCAAAGTTAGAGAAGTGCCAGTGACGTCATGAGAACCCCTCTGACTGTTAAGCCTGTCCTGAAACTATCATCTGTGAGTTGCAAATATCCCCGCCCTCCCCCCCCCCCCCCCCCCCCCCCCCCCCGACGCAGTCATCACTACATGCATTACAGTTGGTCGACAAACGGTGCACCCCACGACCGGAAGCAGGTCGAAAGCGTTGTTCCCAACAGAGACCAGTGGTGGTATAGGCGCATTCTACAAGTCGCACTTGTGGTGATTTGTTTGGGTCACCAATCTTCTGATAGGTTTAATGGGGCTCGACACAAGTTCCTCTCCTGTGCCAACCTCTTAATCTCAAAGCGACACTGGTATCCCATGTCAAAAAAATGGTTCAAATGGCTCTGAGCACTATGGGACTTGACATCTTAGGTCATCAGTCCCCCAGAACTTATAACTGCATAAGCCTGACTAGCCTAAGGACATCACACACATCCATGCCCGAGGCAGGATTCGAATCTGCGACCGTAGCAGTCCCGCGGTTCCGGACTGCAGCGCCTAGAACCGTATGGCCACCGAGGCCGGCCATCCCATGTCATTCATTTTTTGTTGGACATTTTCCAATCTCTGTCTCCCCCTACAATAAAGCCAATAGAACTCCTTTAGATATCACAGAAATAATTCCGTGATCTCTTAATACATTTCCTATCATCTTATCCCTTCCACTTGTCAGTATTTTCCATATGTTCCTTTCCTCTCTGTTTCTGTGGAGAACCTCATTATTTCTTATCTAATCGGTTCACCTAGTATTCAACATACTTCTATTCCAATTTTCCATCAGTCCGTCACTGACTTACTTACATTCACAGAAATATCTTTCTTGAAATAAGATTTAGGCTTGATAGTAGCAGATTTTTTTGGCCAGGAATGCTCTTTGTCTGTTCTACTTTTTATGTTCTCTGTCTTTCGTCTACGCTATCTTTTCTTTTTTCTTTTTCTAAAGGCAGGTTTCACTCTCAGCCAATAGCCCTTACACATTCGACTGTTCATTTCATCGCACTTGAAGTACCTTATACATCTTTCTCAGTTAAACCCAGCCGCGTGGGATTAGCCGAGCGGTCTAATGCGATGCAGTTCTGGACTGTGCGGCTGGTTCCGGTGGAGGTTCGAGTCCTCCCTCGGGCATGGGTGTGCGTGTGGTCCTTAGGATAATTTAGGTTAAGTAGTGTGTAAGTTTACGGACTGTGACCTTAGCAGTTAAGTTCCATAAGATTTCACACACCTTTGAACGTTTTTGAAGTTAAAACCCAGATGAGTGGCCGGGCACTGTGTCCGTGCGGTTCTAGGCGCTTCAGTTCGGAACCGTGCTGCTGCGGTCGCAAGTTCGAATCCTGCCTCGGGCATGGATGTGTGTGATGTCCTTAGGTTAGTTAGGTTTACGTACTTCTAAGTGGATGGTGGATGGCTGGATTTGGGGGAGGAGACCAAACTGCAAGGTCATTGGTCTCATCGAATTAGAGAAGGATGGGTAAGCAAATCGGCTGTGACCTTTCAAAGGAACCATCCCAGCATTTGCCTGAAGCGATTGAGGGAAATCACGGAAAACCTATGTCTGGATGGCCGGACACTGGATTGAACTGTTCACCGAGCGAGGTGGCGCAGTGGTTAGCACACTGGACTCGCGTTCGGGAGGATGACGGTTCAATCCCGTCTCCGGCCATCCTGATTTAGGTTTTCCGTGATTCCCCTAAATCGCTTCAGGCAAATGCCGGGATGGTTCCTCTGAAAGGGCACGGCCGATTTCCTTCCCCATCCTTCCCTCACCCGAGCTTGCGCTCCGTCTCTAATGACCTCGTTGTCGACGGGACGTTAAACACGAATCTCCTCCTCCTCCTCCTTGAAAAGTCGCCCTCCCGAATGCGAGTCCAGTGTGCTAACAACTGCGCCACCTCGCTTGGTGTAGTTCTAACTCTAGGGAACTGATGACCTCAGATGTTGAGTCCCATAGTGCTTAGAACCATTTGAACCAGACTGTGGCACTACTACGTGAGCAAGTTTGCACGGTTCTCTTAAACGAAATGCCACAGAGTGCTTTGGAAGGTTGTAAGTTAAAGCAGGTACCGCTCTGCCGCTGACAAGTGGCTCGTAGTTTCCGCCTAGGAGGCGAACTGCTCTAGACGCCGGCGTTGCCTTGGCGGGCAGCGGAGCGCTTCGCCCTCTCCAGGGCTGTGGGCTGTGCTGTTGTGCTTTCACCGGCACGTGCGGGCTCGCCGCCGAGCCGTCACGCACGGCTGCCGATACACTGTAACAGTCTGGCGGCGCCGACCACAGTTACGATTGACACGCACTGCGAGGAAAGTCCGCTGGACGGGATGGTCGGCGCATCTGCGACCCGAGAAGAGGAAATAAGAGGAGCGACACAAACTCCACTGGCTCAAGAGCAGTAAAATTCTTTCACTGATGGATGAGCGTCGAAAGCGTAGAGCACAGACAGGTCTCATAATTACAGTAGTATTCAGGAACTTGTAAAGTCAAAGATTACAGCAGCAAAAAATGAATTCTTTCAACACGAATGGTTAAGAAATTGAAACCTTGACGCTTCCATGATGATTCGAACTTACAAGAAAAGTTTAAAAACACCGCTGGAATATACAGAAGGAAAAAAGTCTCCTTGGCAGTCAACGTCGACAATAAAATACGAGGTGTGTTCAAAAAGTAAGGTGACTTTATATTTTTATGAAAAATATTTATTTGGTTAAAATGGCTCTGAGCACTATGGGACTCAACATCTCAGGTCAACAGTCCCCTTGACTTAGAGTTACTTAAACCTAAAGACAACACACACATCCACGCCCGAGGCAGGATTAGAACCTGCGACCGTAGCAGCAGCGCGGTTCCGGACTGGAGCGTCTAGACCCGCTCATCCACCTCGGCCGGCAAAAATATTTATTTATTCATCAATATTCCCGAGGACCCGAGTTCTAGTCTCTATAAGAATGACAGATAATATTGTAGTCCATTTAGTCAAAGGGGTTTGGTTTAATAGTTTTCTTCCTGTACAGTATTAGATCTTCTTCAAATGTCGACTTAATATTTGTTACGCAGGTTGTTACTCTGCTGTTTCGTCTAATGCGCCTTAGCAGGTTACTGAACGGTTCAAAATCCGTATTCCGTTGTTTGAATTTCGCACTCTAAGAACATTTGGTACATCACACAATTTCTGCCTCTTTGGCTTTTCACACATGGTGTGCACACTAAAGCTCACTTGCTATTTGTACAGCCCTCGTTTAGAAGGGCAGATTCTTCACAATGAGACCGTGTCTGCTTTTTCTCCTTACGGTACTTCGCACCGTGTCCATAGTCATGTCGTTACAGCATCTGGACGATTCAACATGGTCGTATACAATGGTTGCTGGAAATCCAGTGTATGCTCTGTTCTGAGTAACATAACGTACTCTCAGTTTCATATAATTTACTGTCTGCTTCCCTCATCGACGTGTTTAAAATGTGACCTTTAGTTAGTATAACAACTGCTTCCTAACTGTAATTACCGCCAAGTTCAGTTCATGTGTTGGTGTTGTTGTGATCTTCCGTCCGAAGACTGGCTTCATTCTCCTTTCGAAACACAGTCCATTCCAATCAACTGCCTAACGAAGTTTTTTGCTGTCTCTGTTGGAATTACAGTGTCATCGACAAACCACAAAATTCTTTATTTCTTCTCCTTGAACTTTAATTTCTCTTCTAAATTTTTCATTGGTTCCCTTTTCTGTTTGCTCAGTGTACAGACCGAGTGACATCGACGACATACTACAACCTTGTCTCACTCGCTTCTCAATCACTTCTTCCCTTTCAGACCTCACGAATTTCAGAGAGTACTGCAGTCAACACTGTCAAAAGGAAACCTCTCTACAAATACTACAAACGTACGTTTCCATTTCCTTAACCTATCTTCTAAAATAAGCTGTAGGGTCGATAGTGCTTGCTGTATTCCTAAATTGTTCTGGAAACTAAATTGATCTCCCTTGAGGTAGGCGTCTACCATTTTCTCCATTCTTCTGTAAACAATTCGTTTTAGTATTTGGTAACCACGACTTACTAAACCATTAATTCGGTAATATTCACGCTTTAGAGTTTCTGCTTTCTTTTAAATTCTAATTATTATATTGTTCTTGAAGTCTCAGGTAATTTCAGCTGTCTATGTCTTTCTCCCTTGATGAAAGGATTTTATGATGACTGGATTCCTAAGGCTATCAGTAGCTCTGACGGAATTTCATCTACACACAGTTTTAATCTGCCATGAAGTTTCATATCATCGCACACTCCGCTGCAGAGTGAAAATCTCATTCTGGTAACATCCCTTAGGCTGTGGCTAAGCCATGTCTCCGTAATATCCTTTCTTCCAGGAGTGCTAGTTCTGCAAGTTTCGCAGGAGAGCTTCTGTGAAGTTTGGAAAGTAGGAGACTAGGTACTGGTGGAAGTAAGCTGTAAGGACGGGGCGTGAGTCGTGGTTGGGTAGCTCAGATGGATGCCGGCATGGTAGCTCAGCGTGTTGGGTCAGAGGGTTTAGCTACCCTCTGTAATAAAAAAAACTGAGTGAACGGATTAACGAACAACCCGAACGGGTGTCATCGGACGTCCACCACGTACATATTCAAGGAACAATATAGAACAAAAATGAGATAAAAATAAATAAAAATATGTAGAGCACTTGTCCGCGAAAGGCAAAGGTCCCGAGTTCGAGTCTCGGTCCGGCACACAGTTTTAATCTGCCAGGAAGTTTCATATCAGCGCACACTCCGCTGCAGTGTGAAAATCTCATTCTGGAATATTCATGTTATCCCTTTCAAAGTACTCCCCCTTGGATACAATATACTTGGCCCAATGCTTCTTCCAATCATTGAAGCACTTCTCAGAAGCACTATTTGGTACAGCCTTGAGTACTTCCAGCGATGCAGTTTTTATTTCCTCAATCGTTGAAATTCTTCGTCCTTTCACAGGTCTCTTCTGTTTTCGGAACACGAAAAAGTCGCAGGGGAGCGAATCCGGTGAATATGGTGGCTGAGGCATGACTGTCGTGTTCTTTTGGCCAAAAAATTTCTCACAAGGAACGATGAATGAGCAGGTGCATTGCCGCGATGCAAAAGCCATGAACTGTTTTTCCACAATTCCGGAGGTTTTTGCGTATTGATTTTCGCAAACGGCGCATAACGTCATGGTAATACTTATTGACCGAACGACCATGAGGCAAAAATTCATAATGTACTACGCCACGGTAAGTGAAAAGGAAACAGTAAGCAAAACTTTGACAATTAATCGAACTTGGCGTGCTTTTCTCGGTCTTGGCTCTCCAGGATGCATCCAGTGGGAGGATTGGGCTCTGGTTTCGACATCATAACCGTAAACCCGAGATTCGTCACACTTATGACTCTTTTGAGGAAATCAGGATCATGATTGACGTCGTTCACAAGAGCTCCTCAGCGATGCTCATCCGACGGTTCTTATGATCAAAACTGAGAAGTTCTGGAACAAGCTTCACTGACACGCGTCTCGTGCCCAAAACTTCCGAAAAAAATGCATAAACGTGCCGACCGATATGCCAACATCCTCAGCAACTTCTCTTACGGTAATTCGACAATTTTTCAAAACAATTTTCTTCACAGCTTCGAAGTTATCACCTTTTGTTGACGTGCTCGAGCGTTCAGAGCGAGTTTAGTCATCGTCATTTTGTCGCCCGTCTTGGTAAAGCTTGTACCACCTCCTTTTTGTGGGGCTGTCTTAAAGACAAGGTGTACAGCGATAATCCCAAAACCGTTGCTGAGCTGAAAACAGCCATTCAGGCGGTCACGCGCCCTTGTTTATAACTAATTTACATTTCTTTTTCGTATAGTTCAACAACTGTCACCCCACGTCTAGAGGTATGCATAAAGACCGATTTGAAGTGGAACCATTCCAAAAAATTAATCGCCGCGCCGGTAAGATAGTTCTCAGGTTGAGATTCATTGGAGGAATCTTCGCGAATTGTGGTCCACCAGTAATGAAAGTAGTTTACAAAACTGTCGTTCGACCAATACTTGAATATTGCTCATCAGTGTCGGATACATACTAGATTGGACTGGTAGACGAAACAGAGCTGCGTGTTTCGTTACAGGTTCATTTAATAAGCCAAAAAGCATCACAGGGATGGCGAGCCAACTCCAGGAGCAAAATAAGGCGTTCCGTATCACGGTGTGGTTTTACTATTAAAGTTCCGACAGCGTACTTTCCTAGAAGAGACACCAAATATGTTGCTTCCTCCTACGGATATCTCGAGAAAAGAACATGAAGATAAAATTAGAGAGATTCGAGTAGCCCATGCGGAGACTCACCGGCAATCGTGACTGGAACAGGGAAGGGTGGAAATAATAGTGATACATAAAGTACCTTCCGCCACACACCGCAAGATGACTTGCAGAACACAGACGTAGCAGTAGCGATACCTGAAGACTAAATTAGGAGCCTATTTTCAGATGACAGTCCAAATGCTGAAATTTCTAGGAACGATAATCTAACTTGATCTGCAATTATGAAAGAAGAAATCGATAAAATCAAACGAAATTAAAAACCCAATAAAGCAACAGGACGTGGTTGAATTCCAATGGGAGTCGTTAAACTACTTCGTGAAAGACGTACCAGAGTCTCACACAAACTATTTAACAAAATTTACGGTACAGATCATTATCCTGCCAGATGGGTACTATCAACTATCATTCCCTTATCAAAAAAGGAAAATGGGCGAAAATGTAAATATCATAGAGTCCTTAGTCTTACGTGCCAGTCCTTGAAATATTCCGCAACTCATCCATCAAAGGTTATAATACGAAAAATGGGAGAAATTCACTGGTGAGATCCAGTCCGGGCTTAGGAAAGTAAACGTACAAGAGAAGCAATAGTTACACTACAAATTCCAGGGCAAAACGCTATGATCAGGATAAAAACGTAGACCTTTGTTTCAGTGACTATGAAAATACCTTTCATAATCATAAACTTTTGTAAACACCCAAGAAATAGATGCCAATCGGAAAGGCATCTGCTGATACAGAACTGATATTGGAATCAGGCAGAACAGGTTAAGTTTGATGAGGGCACCGACTTTATTAATATCTGTAGAGGAGTTCGACAAAGACTGTCACCTCCATTACTCAGTTTGTTCCCAGAACGTACCTTTCAGGAAGAAATTGGCGATATAAAGGAAGTCATAAATGATGGTGAAGTCTCCATCAACAACATACGCTATGCTGATGATACAATAATGATTGCTGATTATTTAGCTGTTCTCAGCATCTTGTCAACACAACTGGGTATTACAGCAGTTATCTATATCTGAATTTCAACACCCAAAAGACACAATTTACAGTTACGGTAGATCGATAATTTTTACTTTTGGATCGTCAGACTACAACTGAATGAAACACAATTTTCGGGCCATACGCGTTTCGCCTTTATTCTCTGGCAGTTTTCGTGGATGATTTTGAACATATCGAGTTTTTGTTCCATTTTTGGCGCTGTTCTTCTTATAACTGTGATTTGGGTTTTTGTTTACCACGCTTCACAGCACTAGGAACTGAGCACTTGTTTTCATGCTATGTTTTGGTTTGCGTTGCCGACTGTCACATGGTTGTCACATGACAGCTCGACTCCTTTAAAAATGAAAATCTATTATTCACTGAGTCCTTAATACAAAGAGCACACAAGTCTAGATACTTTAGAGCATGGCTGTCCTAGGCCATGATTACGAGATGTGGATTTAAATCCTGATCTTCTCGGATATGAGTCCAGTGACATAACCACTGCAACATTTCTGTTAGTATCACCGCCACACCTTGTAGAGTCGTTCTGAATTCAACCCATGCAAAGAACGGTGCAGCGCTTGACTCAACCACTTTCTAGAATAGATTATTCTCGCTGTTCTTGTCGCACAAAATCAGTGGTGCGTGCAAGCGGTCTCTGGACAATGAGACACTAGAGAGCAATTCGCCCCGTTATTATTTACCTTCCAATGGGCGCCACTAGTCTAGCAAAGATCTATACGATCTCTGCCAACAAGACGACAGTCAGTTGTTCCTGACAGAGACGATGAAGGTTATTTATTTGGAGCTGCTTTACTAAACATCCGATTAGACATTATCTTTGACAGTTTGAATATTTATTCTCATTTATCGCTCGAAAGACAAAGACAAAGATTTCGTCACTAGTAACTTCGTTCTGACAGCCACTTGTAAGTCCAACGACAACGTCTTGTAGCTTAGTCAACTATGTCTAAATATTCAGCCTATTTCCACGAGCTAAGCGCAATTCACAACGTCTCTGTCAAAAAGAACTCTCCTCATTAGCGGCGGTTTATGCTACGGGTACCCACTATCACGCTCTAAAGCGAACTAACCTGTTTGTTTCTGCAAGCCGACACACATCAGTGACGCTACAGCCAGCAATACTCACCAGTCTCTCGTTCATTTGCACACTTTGGTTGAAATCATAGACCAGAGAAGACGTTGATTAGTCATCAAACAAATATCTAATGCGTCTGTTAAAACCAAACGGTATTGATAAGACTTTGTGTCTCTACATTAAGTTGATATATATAAGTATCATATTCAAAACCTAAGATACCTGTGCCTCAAGCCAGATTTCAAGGTGCTTTCACAGGAGGCATTAATTTAGAGTACTCGTCTCGCCCGCGTACTCTCACGAACTAGGGACATCAATGGGGGATAACCCAACACATACAAAATATTCTGCCTATACTGATGGTACCGTTCAGCATAAGTTTCAGCACTAATATTACGTTTCCCCAACAACCGTAAGTCCAACACCTACTATCTACCATAGGGAATTAGTAGGTGCCGAAACAATTGTAATGAGAATAAAGAGAAACTGGACCAACCGCAATATACATTAAGTTTCCTGTAGGATTCTTAAATGTGTTCTTACACAAGTGTAGACTGAGTGGGAAGCTATATCAGACAAATGATACATTTGATGTAGCATACAAGACATTGTGAGAGTTATTGTTGAAGCTGCCTCTGAAAGACAGGCACATTTTAAAGTCATTGGTGCAACAAATATATTGCCCCAAAGGTGAAGAAGAAAACGAATGCCTATAGACGGCTTATGAGCAATCAGACTGATGATACAAGTGCGTATGTAACACTGAAGGAAGAGCAAAGAAAGCAGTAATTTTAACAAAAAATGCTATATGGGATTTTAAATGTGGAGAAATTAATAACTTCATAGGTAGTTAAAAGTCTAAATAAGCATGGAAGGTGTTAAAACACCTAAAAACAAATGAACGAAGTATTATAAACTTACAGCTGATAAGCCTAGGTAAATGAAAGACATTCCATGAAGAACTGTTTAAAGAAGATCGATCAGATTTCCAGGATATATGCTCCTTTTCCGCAACGTGAATGACACAGAAATAAAGGAGATTACAACGATGGAAGTACAGGACACAATAAAACAATTCAAAAATGGCAAAGCAGCAGACCTGGAGCGGTACATAGAGAGTTGTTGAAGACTGGGCTAAGCGCGTTATTTGGGCATCTCACAAAGCAATTAAACCTCTGTATTAGTGGATAATAAATCCCTGTCGAGTTTAAAGAAGGGTTCATCTCAAATATATCTAAAAAGGGAACCAACGATGACTGCGCAGATTATCGAGGCAAAACAGTCTTCAGTTCTGTATCGAGGCTCTGTGGTAGGAGCCTTAAAACTAGAATTCAGAGAGAAACTGAAGAAGCACGAGAACAGTTTGACTTTTGGGCAGAGAGGTATTGTATCGATAACATCTGCATGATTAGACAGGTGACTGCCAAGAAAGTGTCACATAACTTGGAGATACCCGCAGTTTTCATAGACTTGCAGAGGCCTGTAACACTTTCTAGAATGTGGGAAGTGATGAATAGTCGGAACATTCACAAATGTTACGTACAAGCCGTTCGGACGCTGTATTCAGGTATACTTGTCGTATTAAAACTGGGAAGTTAACTATCACAGAAACATAAGGTTATCAACGGACTTATACATGGATGCACTAAAAACTGGAAAAGGACGTGCAAAAATAAGGGGATTACAATAGGTGATGATACAGTGTGTTCTAAATTTCACCGATGATCCGGTCATCTTCTCCGAAGAAGAAGATGATGTTTCTTATACGTTATGAAAATTAACTTTACGAAGACTGAATACTTGGTTGTTCCAGGCATAGCTTGGGATCTTGTTATGGATGTGAATTTTTTGTAAAATATAAATATTTAGGGCATTCATTTCGGATAAAGGCGGAAGCAATATGGAAATAAAGCACATAAATGAAGGGAAAGATGGCAGTTAATGAGTTACACCTCATTATTTGGAACAAAACTATGTCAAAAAATTTGAAAAGAAGGATATACGAAACTATAGATAAGAGTATTGCTTCGTATGGTAGTGAACTGTGTAAAATCTCCAGTATCAATGAAAAGAAATTAAAGGCAATGGAAATTGAGTTTTGGAAACGACGTTGTGAAATAACAAGAAGAAACAAAATAAGAAATAAAGTACTACAGAAACAGATGGGGGTTACAAAGGACGTATTAGACACAGTTGAAGATTAACGGCTAGCATGGTGTGGACATCTTAGAAAAATACCAGAGGAAAGACAGCATTCTAAAATCTGGCACTACAGACCTCCACGCCACAGAAAAAGCGGAAGGTTCAGGCTACATTGGAACGATGGAGTAAGGCGTGTGATACAGGACTGGGCTATGCAAAAGAGGACAGGCAAGATAGAAGTAGATGGAAACTTGGAAGCGAGAGACGCCGTATGGTGTGGAAAACTCGCAGAAAGAAGAAGAAGAAGAAGAAGAAGAAGAACATTGAGATTATAAACAATAACATAATGAGCACAGCAGTGCATCTGAGAGACTTAACGCAGTAAACCGACACAAGCTTTGTACATCTGAGACAACCGCATCTAAGAATGTAATTACTGCAACCAGTCAAAATAGAACATTTATGCACCTACCAAATTCACTTCCTACGTGATTGTACGTGGTTTTACTTTGCAACATCAGCAGAGCAACAAGATCAGTTTAGAGCGCCAGTGAGATTATATCGCCTCCAGCGACATGGTCTGCCCTCAGGCAATCCCCGTCCCAATCTGCCTCAACAAGGGAACCAATTCGTAAACTTTTCTCCGCCTTAGATTTCAGATACGTCATTTTTCAAAACATCAGTAATTAATACTGTTATTAGCTCCAACGGTGACTAGCGCTTGTACTCACTTGGAGCAACTGCTGTAAGAATTTTAGGATGTATCTTTCATATCAAAACAGCATTTTTACTGGCGGAATATTTTGTGTCCCCTCCCCCTATTCAGGGACAGGGATGGGTTTACTTCACTGTCGCCACGAGCTGTCTCCCCTATAAAACTCTTAATTTTTAGTTTCGCTGGAATTACTCCTACACCAGACTTCTAGAAACTATTAGATGCCCCTTTTGCCTCTTTCCTGTTTACCACCCACTTTTATCGTCCTCGCTTCTACCACTGCCGTTCCTCGTCGTTTTGCGTACCAATTGCCAAAAATGACTCCCTCCCCCGCCCCTGAATTCTGCTGCTCTGCTGGATTAAAAATTCGTAACATACAAACCAAAAGTTGGATTTAGATGCGGACTTCGTTAGTAAATTGCAGCTGGAGCTGCTTATCTGACAACATATTGTATAATAGTTTATTCTTTACCTCAACTTAATAGATTACGTATTTTTTTGGAAATGAGCGTGTATATGGTAATAACATGCCACTGCCACATCTCAGACTTTTTCCAAAGTGTGCAACAAAGTCCCTTTAACCGCCGACAACAAATGTCGTAATTAGAAGGTGTGAGGAGTAAAGAGAGTAATTAAGTGCATAAGAGGTCTTGGAAGCATTAACTGCTCTGCCAGCCACGTACTCGTGAACAGAGTCGCTGGCATAAATCAGGGTCTAATTAGCGCATTAGGCAGTAATTGCTGGCTGCCCAGATAATGACTCGAGAGCGAAAGCGACTACTCCGTTGATGTTAAGTGCGCTAATAGAGTGTGTGGCGCCAGAGGCGCGGGAGTATTTCACACGATGACAACCCACCATTAAAGGGTGGAAGACAGACAAGGCAATGATTGTTACTGGGTCAAAAGGTTCGCAGGAGTTATAACAGAGAGTAAATTGAAAGATTTAGGCCATCGGTTATTGACTTGGCATATTCTGTACACACAACATATTTTTACACATAATCATGTTTAGGTGAGTTAGATCCTGACTGTCCATTGAAACTAAAACAAAACATTATAACTATCTGTTTAATCCCATGACTACCTAATTATGCTCAGCGTAATAATTGTTGGTAGTCTCCTCGGATTTGTTGCTGGATTCTAAAATCAACATAACTGAATATTTCGGCGATCCGTCTGTTCTCCATCTTCAGGAAAGACGCGCGTTGCTACTGAATGCCGCTGGAAATTTATGAGTTTTCGGCGAAACTCAGCAGGAACAGCATCCCTACTGAATATGGAGAACAGACGGATCGCCGAAATATCGAGTATGTTGATTCTAGGACCCGGTTGCAAACCCAAGGAGATTACCAACGATGCTTAATAGCGTGTTCGTCCACATCTGGAAAGCAATAGAGGTGCGATTCTGAGTGGTATGGTATCGAAAAGCCCTAGTAGGTTTCTGGAGTTGTGTGATAAAGAATATCTACACTACTGGCAATTAAAATTGCTACACCAAGGAGAAATGCAGATGATAAACGGGTATTCATTATACAAATATATTACACTAGAACTGACATATTATTACATTTTCACGTAATTTGGGTGCATAGAACCTGAGAAATCAATACCCAGAACAAACACCTCTGGCCGTAATAACGGCCTTTATAAGCCTGGGCATTGGATGACGTGTACAGGTACAGATGCCCATGCAGCTTCAACACGATACCACATTTCATCAAGAGTAGTGGCTGGCGTATTATGACGAGCCAGTTGCTGGGCCACCATTGACTAGACGTTTTCAGTTGGTGACATATCTGGAGAATGTGCTGGCCAGGGCTGCAGTCGAATATTTTCTGTATCCACAAAGGCCCGTGTATTATCCTGCTGAAACGTAGGGTTTCGCAGCGATCGAATGAAGGGTAGAGCCACGGGTTGTAACACATCTGAAATGTGACGTCCACTGTTCAAAGTGCCGTGAATGCGAACAAGAGGTGACCGAGACGTGTAACCAAAGGCACTCCATACCATCACGCCGGGTGATGCGCCAGTATGACCATCATGATGCTGTAAACAGAACCTGGATTCATCCGAAAAAATGGCGTTTTGCCATTCAAGCACACAGCTTCGCCGTTGAGTACAGCATCGCAGGCGCTCCTATCTGTGATACAGCGTCAGGGGTAACCGCAGCCATGGTCTCCAAGCTGATAGTCCGAGCTGCTGCAAACGTCACCCAACTGTTCGTGCAGATGGCCGTTGTCTTGCAAAACGTCCCCATCTGTCGCCTCAGGGATCAAGACGTGGCTGCACGATCCGTTACAGCCATGCGGATAAGATGCCTGTCAACCGACTGCTAGTGACACGAGGCCGTTGGGATCCAGCACGGCTTTCCGTATTACCCTCCTGAACCCACCGATTCCATATTCTGCTAACAGTCATTGGATCTCGACCAACGCGAGCAGCAATGTCGCGATACGATAAACCGCCATCGCGATAGGCTACAATCCGACCTTTATCAAAGTCGGAAACGTGATGGTACGCATTTCTCCGCCTTACACGAGGCATCACAACAACGGTTCACTTGGCAACGCCGGTCAACTGCTGTTTGTGTATGAGAAATCGGTTGGAAACTTTCCTCATGTCAGCACGTTGTACGTGTCGCCACCGGCGCCAACCTTGTGTGAATGCTCTGAAAAGCTAATCATTTGCATATCACTGCATCTTCTTCCTGTCAGTTAAATTTCGTGTCTGTAGCGCGTTATCTTAGTGGTGTAGCAATTTTAAAGGCCGGTAGTGTAGGTATAGGTCACGTAGTTCTCGTACATTACGAGTCGGTGGTTTGTGGGAGCGGAGGTGGGGTGAGATAACGTCCCAGGTATGTTCTGTCTGGTTAAGGTGAGGCGAATTTGTTACCCAAGATGTCAACGTAAGTTCCCTGGCAAACTCCTCAAACCAATGATGCATGATCACTTTTCTGATCTTGCAACATGGAGAGTTATTCCGCTGGAGGATGTAACAGCCGTCCTGGAAAACACCAAGAATGAAGAAATGCAGGTAGTCCCCAATAATGTTTACGTAGTCCATAACCGTCATGGCACCATCGAGTACCACCGCAATTCCCTTGGAAGCCCAAGTGAATGAATATTTTGCAATGTGAAGAGTTTCCCATACACTAAAAGGCGTAAGAAATGGTTCAAATGGCTCTGAGCACTATGGAACTTAACATCTGAGGTCAGTCCCCTAGAACTTAGAACTACTTAACCTAACTAACCTAAGGAAATCACACACATCCATGCCCGAGGAAAGATTCGAACCTGCGACCGTAGCAGACGTGCGGTTCCGGACTGAAGCGTCTAGAACCGCTCGGCCACCTCGGCCGGCAAAGAGTAAGAGAACGGCTGAAAACAATTCAAAGAAAAGATAAAAAAAAAATTTGAAAGGTGTTATGGTTTAATGATTCGAGTATCTCCGTCTTCTGTTTTCCGTCACCAGCGACGTAATAGCCAGAAGACACTCGTCAGAGGCGTCTGCTCTCATCAAATGAATCATTGCATCGATCATGTGATGCAGAGCATATGTTTCAACGGAGCGATACATGGAAAAATTTCACTTGTATGTATCAGCAACCTCAAGGAGCTTCCAATCGACATCATATTCTCCTATTATCCAGAAATATTTTTCGCATCTGCATGTGTTGTTGTTAATGCTAAATCTGTGATCCCCTGATGCCTCAGAATATGTCCTACGAAACGATCCCTTCTTCTAGTCAAGTTGTGTCTCAAACCCCTCTTCTCCGCAATTCTATTAAATATCTCCTAATTAGTTATGTGATCTACACACCTAATCTTCAGCATTCTTCTGTAGCACCACATTTCGACATTTCGAAAGCTTCTAGTCTCTTCTTGTCCAAACTTCTTATCGTCCATGTTTCGCTTCCATACATGGCTTCACTCCATACTAATACTTTCAGAAACGACTTCCTGACGAATCTATACTCGATGTTAACAAATTTCTCTTCTTCCGAAACGCTTTCCTTGCCATTGCCAGTCTACATTTTATATCCTCTCTACTTCGACCATCATCAGTTATTTTGCTCCCCAAATAGCAAAACCCATTTACTACTTTAAGTGTCTCATTACCTAATCTAATTCCCTCAGCATCACCAGACTTAATTCGACTACATTCCATTATCCTCCTTTTGCTTTTGTTGATGTTCATCTTATATCCTCCTTTCAAGACACTGTCCAGTCCGTTCAACTGCTCTTCCAATTCCTTCGCTTCTGCATACAATACTCTTAATCTTCGAATTCGTGCCTTCCAGATCACCGGAACTGCTATGGAATAGTTGTGTCATGACTGTTGTAATTTCTTCTGTTGCAGGCGCACCAGGCCTACCGGTTCAACTACGGCGTGCGTGATCTCAGCACGGGAGACCTCAAGTCCCAATGGGAGGCTCGCGAGGGAGGCATCGTCAAGGTAAGCTCACCAGAGGCATCCACGCCTCCGCCATTAAAACCGCGCCGCAAGTTCGTATTCGAACACCATTTACGATCGTTGTAGTAAGAGACATTTTCCATTATAGTTCGTAAACTCTGTTACCTTTTAAACGATAGAATCGATACAAAAAAGTAAAACAGTAAAATTTCCATGTACGAGGTTGTTCGGAAAGTAAGGAACGATCGGTCGCGAAATGGAAACCACAGTGAAAATAAAAACTGTTTTATTGGCAACCGTTAGCTACACCTTCCAGCTACTTTTCTACATAGTCGCCCCTCCGACTTAGACCTCTGTCATAGCGCTGTACCTATGCTTTCCAACAACCTTCTGCGCTGAACTGCAGCTCGTTATGTGTGCCAAAGTGTTGTCTTCGTAGCCAGTGGTTCATATGAGCAGATACGAAAATCAGAGGGAGCCAAGTACGGGTTGAATGGTGGGTGATCAAACACTTACTATCAATAACGCTGCAGGGGCGCCGTCATTGCCCTTGCAGTGTGCGACCCAGAACTGTGGTGGCGGAGGAGCTGTGTGACAGATACTTTATCTGGGGTTACATGAAATCAGGCGAAATCTCGCGGCGGGTAGGCTACCAGTACTTGACGGGACACACTATATTCTAGGCATCTTTACTCGCTCACTGTGCACTTATAACTGAGAAGAGCGACTTGACTTTACCTACGGACATACCAGAGACACTGCTCAACATATCTCTGCAAAGCTTTATCGTATTTTACTGTGGTTTACATTTCGCGACAGATCGCTCCTTACTTTCCAGATAACCCTCGTATTTTAAGGAGGTGGTGGAGGTGGTGCCTCATAGCCCGTAGACATTTGAATTTATATAAGCGTGTGGCATCTCATTTTCCGAATTTTTCGTATACAAGTACACCAGTTAACGATTCTAAACATTCATGGTGGTATCTGTTTGTACTATATCGTGTCTCACTACCACTTTCGCGCAACGACGCTCTGAGCGGGTTTTTTAGGGAATTAACAAGTTTGAACCTGGGACCTGCTGCTGGTAAGGAGACGCCAGACCACACATGACATGTAGAATTCAGAAGAGTTCAGTGAGACTAGCGATGATATAACCAAATACTAAATGATCTCAGCGTCAGCTCCACTGCACTCCCTGTAAAGGAATCTTAATTCTAACTAAATATAGTGGAAAGGGTTCAAGGCTTTCCTATTTTTAGTTAGCTGGTAAAATAACGTCGAAAAAGCAGTTAAGTTTACCATTGGAAATTTATTCTAATCACAAAACATCGTTTATAAATTGCACTATTGATAAAAGGAAATGTTTTAATACAGGATGATAAAAACCAACAGCGTTCAACAAAAATGTGAACGAATATTTCCTAAATGGGTTTCCAAGTTCTACAATCGATCGAAGGATGACCTATGCCATATCACATCTATAATCTAGGTTTAATTTAAGTTTCACAAAAGAGAAAACTATCAAAATGGTCTACAGTGACCCTCAATTATCTTTAATAACTTATCTAACTTGTCGTAAATTACAGTGGCTGATGTGGCTTCTCAATAACTATATAAAAGAAAACTCATCGCGTTTCAGATCTGTTCTTCAAGTGGCAAATGTGAACACCATGAGTTTTAATTAACGATCACCATTAGTATTACGGAAAAAAGGGGTGTAACAGATGAGACTTCTGCAGTTCTGAGTGAAGCCTTATGCGCTGTTATGCGGCATCGCGTGCGTTCATTACCTTGTCGGTGTCTAAGCAGCGTCAGGGCGGCAGCGGCCGGCGGAGCAGCCATCCAGCTCGCCGTCTCGGAACCAACTCTCCTCTAACTTCTCCTTACTACAATTTACCGAAGTTAGTTTTAAAAAACTATTTGGCTACGTTTTCATCTGACCAATCAGGGTCTCAATGTTAACCTTAAGTTCCGCCTACAAAAATTCTGTCTATCCAACGAGAAACGTTATACTTTTCGTGGTGGGGCAATGTTTTTAAAGTTTGCAACGTAACAGAGACGCTAAAAAGTCTCACGCTAAAACCTGCAGCTATTGTGGTTCTTTTAGCGTTATCGTAAGATCTATACTGCTCTTCTGGAGGGCTCTATCTTTTAAAATGGGCTGGGGAGTGATCCTAATGTAACAGACACGCGAAAAAGTCTCACGCTAAAACTTGCGGGTGGTAGTGGCCCTTTTTGTGTTATCGTAAGATCTATACTGCTTTTCTGGAGGGCTCTAGCTTTTAACATGGGCTGGGGGTGATCCTTGACGTACCTGAGACGCGAAAAAGCCTCATGCTAAAACGTGCGGGGTGTATAGTCGTACAGGTAGGCTCGCGGCGTGGGTGCCCAGCCCCTCCCTTATCTAGCTTAACACGGTTCTGCTCTCGGCTTCTGTCCTCGTTTCTCCCCTCGGAACTGCGTCTGCCTCACGGTGGGAAGGTACGACATGCATTTAGGCATTCTTGTGTTAGTCTGTGGTATTCCAGTTGCTCACTCGTTACTCGTATTACTTTGGTTAATTTAATGTCACGATTTATTCGGAGCTATGTGACATACTAGTAGATTTGCTTATCATGTCAGGGTTTTCATGTAAGGTGTTGGATTTGCCTGACACCTTACACGATATACATTCGTTTCATTTCCTAATGTTCTTCATGTGATCTTCCCAGTGTCATACAGGATACCTGTGAACCGTCATTGCCTGTATAGCTTATCAGCACCTGTTGGCAGTGAATCATGAGGTTTTCAGTAAAATTACTACGGTATGTAGATTTTTCCGATCACTGCCGGTTACAAATCCAAAGTCAACTCCGGTTAGAAGAAGAAGTATATTATTTTCTTAGTTCATTTCATCCTTATATACTCTGAAGCGTCAAAGAAACTGGTATAGGCATGCGTATTCAAATACAGATATATGTAAACAGGTTGAATACGGCGCTGCGGTCAGCAACGCCTGTATAAGACAAGTGCCTGGCGCAGTTGTTAAATTGGCTACTGCTCCTACAATGGCAGGTTATCAAGATTTAAATGAGCCTGAACGAGGTGTTTTAGTCGGCGCACGAGCGATAGGGCACAGCGCATCCATTCATGTGCGTTGTGCATTCCGGCGGACTTGGGCAGTTCCAGTAGGACAATGCGACACCCCACACGTCCATAATTGCTATAGAGTGGCTCCAAGAGCACTCTGAGTTTAAACACTTCCGCTGGCCACCAAACTCCCCAGACATGAACATTATTGAGCAAGTTTGGAATGTAAGAGACGAGGTACTGGCAGAAGTAAAGCTGTGAGGACGGGGCGTGGGTCGTACTTGGGTAGCTCAGTTGGTAGAGCACTTGCCCGCGAAAGGCAAAGGTCCCGAGTTCGAGTCTCGGTGCGGCACACAGTTTTAATCTGCCAGGAAGTTTCATTTCTGAGCATAGTTGTGATGCCTTGCAACTTGTTGCTCAGAAGAGATCTTCAACCCCTCGAACTGTTACGGATTTGTGTACAGACATGCAGGATTCATGGTGTCAATCCCTCCAGCTCTACTGAAGACATTAGTCGAATCCATGCCATGTCGTCTTGCGGAACTTCTACGTGCTCGCGGGGGCCCTATATGATATTAGACAGGTGTACCAGTTTCCTTGGTTCATCAGTGCAGATATTATTAAACGTAAAAAAAAATTGACACTTTGCTGAACTCTCTTTGCATTAGAAATGTGTGCTGCATTAACCATGTGTTTTATATAGCCCGAAGGATGGTAATCCAGAGAGCGGATTTTGTAGGCCGTGTCGTTCCTTATTTATTGATCTGCCGTTACGGATTTCATCTATCGCATTTCGAGCACTGTCACATAGCAGCGTGAGACTCAACAGGCAGTTTCCTGTAGAAAGACGGGAAGCGTGCCCTGAATAATACCCTCGTAGACCGCATTTGTAAGGCACACTCAATAAGTCCGAAAGTTTCTGTACTGCGTTAAAAAAAAAGAAAAAAAAGAGAGAGAGAGAAAAGTTAATATGATGGTTTTAATAATTCGGGTATTCTACAGTCTCCCCGCACAGAACGTTCACAGCTGCAAGTAAAACTGTCAGAAAAGTCCTTCTTCGGGATATTGTTGAACTGGCGCGTCACATTCGCTACTTCTTCGATCTTAAACAACCATCAGACACCCATTTTGCACTTTGCCGTGTTGTCGTAGGCTCACAATTTTTTAGGAAAAGGACTGCCCGCGTTTTTCATTTCAATCAAGTCGCGGCAGGCGTCCACAGGTCGTAGCATTTCTTTGGGAGAAAGGTTGTGTGGGACAAACTTACCACACAATATTCTCATCTTCAAAACAGCCTGAAAAAAATAGTGAACGTTTGATTTAAGCTTGTTCAGTTCGTTGCTCCATTGGGATTTGTGACGCAGCAATGACGACACACTATGCCCGCACGTCCACTGCTTAGCACTGACCACTCACAACTCAGTGGTCTAACGCACATCTGTTGTTTGCAGTTGTTAATTCGAGCTGCCACCGAAGTTATTGCGCTGACATCGTCTATACGCCAGGAATAACATCAGTTAGGAACTTTTTGGACGGACGGTGTACAAGAAGAATATATGGACGAACCATACTCTCTTCTGTAATTCCCATCCGTAGACATTAATCCCAAACTGCTGCTGGTGTCTAGGCCAAGTCTATGATGACGATTTGCATACAACCACAAATGATGACTGTGGAAGAAAATACTCTACTGAAAATTATTGGTTGTAATTTCCAGCTTCACTTCGAAATTCGTAGAATTTGAAGTTTCAGTAATAAGACAGAAACGAAGGATTTTTTGGCTTATGTGTAACGGGATATTTTGTTCTTTTTTATGTACACAATCTATCCCCAGATTTCGTTCAACTACTTCCGATACACTCCCCGCACACCCATTTTTTGATTGGTTTCCTCCTTGTCCAAATACAGGGTTAGTTATTTATGTTCCGTGGGCCATAACAATCTATGATGTACATGTTATTTTGTTTAAAAACAAGATACTGTTATTTTGTTTAAAAATATGACACATTTCCTCTGTGAAAATATGTCCACATTATAATCATTTACATAATTTAATTTTTACTTTAATCTTAATCTAAAATAAGAATTAACAAATGCAGTTCAATGACACTCTGATATAATCTATTCATCTAGACTGTAGAAGCAGCTGTCAAGCACAATTGATTTCAACTTATTTTTAAGATAGTTTCATTGTGTCAGTGCCTTTAATTCATCACATACGACGTCAAATATTTGTATTGCTCCATACTTCGCGCTTTTCTTTGCAAGAGTGAATCTAGTTCCTAGAAAGAGCAAATATTTTTTTATTCGTACAACATTTTTGAATTCTACAACTACACTGAAATTTGAGCTGATTCTTCCCCATAAAATTCATAAGAGAGTAAATGTGATGTGAGTCTGCCCCTAGTATAGCTAATTTTTGAAGCAGTTATCTACAAGAATTACGAGGATGGACGCCAGGTAGTTCATCACCAAAAATCTGCACTTAAACGTAGAGAAAATGTTGCTGGGCACTTGCCTTAGATGAGTTTTTTGATGTGTGTCTTCCAGGTGATCAATACGCACACACGTGAATTTCTAAAATTGTGTTTCACATACATACTTTGGTCACGCTCTGTTATTACTGATCATTGCCTGTTACTGAATTAAATGACTCGTGCTTTTGTCTTTCAAATTAAGTGGCAGGCAATGTAATGAGACAGGTACAATAATCTTACTAAATATTTAATGCAATGGTCACTGCGTTGCTGCACGTCTATTAGACATGACTGCGATGCCTACATTATCAGCAAGGAGTACAATTATGCTTTATCCACATTTGATGTGAGGTTGTTTATAAGTAACAAGAACAGGAGTGGCCTCAATAGTGAACCTTGCGGGGCACCAGTAGTAATTTGTCCTTACTCTGTTTACGGTCCATTATGGAAACTGCATGAGACATCTGCTTTTAGACTGTGCTGCCTTTTAGCTAAATAAACCGACGAAAAAAAATCGCAACACCAAGTAGGAGTCGTACTAGATGCACCGAAGTTTGTTGGCTTTTTTCTGCGTCTGAAAGATGATGTCTGTTCAGATTTGACACCAGCCGCATGAGGGTGTCGTTAGTAGGACCACAGTGAGAATGTAAATTACGTTTGCTTTAAATACACTGTAACGGTCGTGAGCATTAGTTACCCTTTGAGACTGGGCGTGATGTCTTGATGTTAGTGAAGAATGATTCTAAGGTGACAAAGAAGCCATTATCAACAATTCACTGAGTTGGAAAGATGTCGTGTAATAGGACTACAAGAAGCTGCCTGTTCCTCCTGTGGTATTGCAGAAATACTTGGCAGGATGTAGATACTGTACATGACTGATAGCAGCGGTGGGCACGGCAATATATAGTCTCAAGAAGACCGGGCTCCAGGCGGCCAAGTAGCACAACCGAGAGGGAGGACTATCGTGTTCGGTGTATGACTCTGGTACATGGTACTGCATCTGCAGCAGCAATTTGAACAGCAGTTGGCACCATAGTGACACAACGAGCTGTTGCTAATCGTTCAATTCAAGGACAGCTACGAGTCAGTCGCCCTGTAATGTGCATTTCACTGACCCCAAACCAGTGTCATTTGCGATGTCAGTGGTGTCAAGCGAGAGCTCATTGGGGGGCATGATGGACGACTGTCATGTTTTCCGATAAAAGCTGGTTCTGCTTCGGTGCCAGTGATGGCCAAGTATTGGTTTGAACCAGAACAGTTGAGGGTCTGCAACCAACCTGTGTGCACGCTAGACACACTGGACCTACGCCTGGAGTTATGGTCTGGGGTGCGATTTCATATAACAGCAGGAGCACTCTCGCGGTTATCCCACACACTCTGCGACCTGTTGCGCTGCCCTTCATGAACAACATTGCAGGGAGTGTTCTCCAACAGGATAACGCTGGACCACACACCACTGTTGCAGCCCTACGTTCTAGATAGTGCTGACAGATTCCCTTGGCCTACTCTATCACGATATCTATCCCAAGTCGAGCACATACGGGATCTCATCGGACGACAACCAGTACCAAGATTCTCTGTACTGACTGTCGAAGTGCAACAGGTTTGGAACTCCATCCCCACAAATTTGCATCCGACACCTGTACGACACAATGCATACACGTTCGTATGCTTGCATTCAACATTCTGGCGGTTATACTAGTTATTAATGAACCAGAATTCCACATTTGCAAAGACTAATCTCTCGCTTACATTAACCTATGATCTTGCAAGGTTAATCACTTACATACGTTACCAACACGAATGTATTCCGGAAATTTCATTACTTCTACAGGGTGACACACGGGAGGCGGACGGTTTTTAGTAAAAAATACTCAGCCAACTTTAAAATTAACGCATGTTTATTTACACAAAATCAAAGCTCATTATTTGCCATTTTAGTTAACAAAGTTATTTGTGAAAAATAATGTCGTCAAGGTGATGTCCATCATTCGAATGCAGGACTCCAGCACACGGGCTAAAATCTCTGCAGGGATGGCAGCAATTTCTTGAACGATTGCATTCTTCATCTCGTCCAAATTTCGTGGTTTGTGGTTGTAGACACAGTTCTTAAGGTACCCCCACAGAAAAAAGCCACATACTGACAAGTCGGGAGACTTGGGAGGCCAAGGAACATTGCCAAAACGTGAGATAATCCGGCCAGGAAACATGCGTCTAAGAACTGTCATTGCAGTGTTTGCGGTGTGCCATGTTGCCCCATACTGCTGGAACCAAACGCGTTTTAAAGGTATTCGTCGTCTTCTTAGTTCTCGTTTCAAGAATGTTTCAAGCATACGAATGTTCAAATGGTTCAAATGGCTCTGAGAACTATGGGACTTAACTTCTGAGGTCATCAGTCCCCTAGAACTTAAAACTACTTAAACCTAACTAACCTAAGAACATCACACACGTCCATGCCCTAGAATCGCTCGGCCGCCCCGGCTGGCCATACGAATGTAACGAACCGAATTAAGAGTAACTGTGGCCCCATTCTCTTCAAAAAAATAAGGTCCAATAAAGCCAACAGAGCCAAGAGCACACCAGACTGTTTCTTCTTCTGAGTGTAGAGGACGCTGGCGGATAAGGTGTAGATGTTCTGGAGCCCAGTAACGTAGGTGTTGCTTATTCACTGTCCCGTTTAAATGAAAATGAGCTTCATCGCTCTCAATAAAATTTCATTTTCATTCGATTCCAAAATCACTTGCATTCTGTAAGCGAAGTCTTCTCGTAAAAAAAAAAAATGTGTATGAAATCTTATGGGACCTAACCGCTAAGGTCATCAGTCCCTAAGCTTACACACTACTTAACCTAAATAATCTTTAGGACAAACACACGTACCCATGCCCGAGGGAGGACTCGAACCTCCGCTGGGATCGGTGACACAGTCCATGAGTGCACCGCCTTAGACCGCTTCTCGTAAGGCAAAATCAGTTTCCTTAAGTTGTTGGACATTGAGCATTTTGTAGGGATGGAATTTTAATTCTTCATGCAAAAATCGTCTAACCGATTCTCGATTGATTCGTAACTCTCTAGCATGACGTCTAGCTGACCGTCCCGGGCTTCTGACTGCCGCTTGCCTTACCCTTTCATCATTTTCTGGTGCCGTTACTCTGCGTCTCGGGCCAGGATGCTTCTTATCCAGTATGTTTCCAGTTGATCTGAAGTTTTCCACCCATCTGAGGATTGTGTTCTGGCTTGGAACAGTTCCATGTCGAACGACATTAAACCGCCCACGAAACAATCGCTGCGTAGCAATAATAGACTCACCATTTTTCACTAAAGTGTCATAGACAAACACTCGACGTTGCAAGTCCCACTGCTCCATAGTGACTGAGTAAACGAAATGGCGTCTTGCGTGGATCAGAACTATCTCAACCACGACCACCTCCCACCACCGCGGCCTCAGTAGTACGCAGTTCAAAACCGTCCGTCTCCCGTGTGTCACCCTGTATATCAATTAATTTTTGGTGTTGCGATTTTTTTTTCTTCAGTGTATAACGTTAACTGATTGCTCGCTGTGTCATGAAATGTTGTAGTGTGTATAGTCAAACACTGTAGAGGGATGCAACAAGTTTTTTTAGGGTGCTGTGGACGAGAGTGGTGTTTACGTGTTTTCAGATAATTTGGCAGATAAGGGAGGAGTTGTAGCATTGCTGTTCACTCGAACCTGGGGACGTGTTGTGTGCCCTCAGGGCAGCTACAGCGTGCTGGACGCCGATGGGTCGGTGCGCACCGTGAGCTACACGGCGGACGACGTGAACGGCTTCAACGCGGTGGTCACCAAGTCGAACCCCGGCGCGCACCCGCCCGCGGTGCCTCCGGTGCTCGTGCAGAAGCCCGTCGTCGTGGCCAAACCCCTGCCGCCTCCCGTCGTGGTCGTCACTCGGCCGCCCCCGCCACCCCCCACCACGGTGCTCGTCACCCCCAGGCCGCAGCCGTCCGTCATAGTAAGTACCGACACCCTCATTACATACAGGTACAACCAGTCTCCATGGAAACAACCGGCGCCTACTAAGAACATTGTGCATTGGGCCATAGCTTTCATACGAGGGTTGGAACTTAAATAGTGGCAACTACACTCCTGGAAATGGAAAAAAGAACACGTTGACATCGGTGTGTCAGACCCACCATACTTGCTCCGGACGCTGCGAGAGGGCTGTACAAGCAATGATCACACGCACGGCACAGCGGACACACCAGGAACCGCGGGGTTGGCCGTCGAATGGCGCTAGCTGCGCAGCATTTGTGCACCGCCGCCGTCAGTGTCAGCCAGTTTGCCGTGGCATACGGAGCTCCATCGCAGTCTTTAACACTGGTAGCATGCCGCTACAGCGTGGACGTGAGCCGTATGTGCAGTTGACGGACTTTGAGCGAGGGCGTATGTGGGCATGCGGGAGGCCGGGTGGACGTACCGCCGAATTGCTCAACACGTGGGGCGTGAGGTCTCCACAGTACATCGATGTTGTCGCCAATGGTCGGCGGAAGGTGCACGTGCCCGTCGACCTGGGACCGGACCGCAGCGACGCACGGATGCACGCCAAGACCGTAGGATCCTACGCAGTGCCGTAGGGGACCGCACCGCCACTTCCCAGCAAATTAGGGACACTGTTGCTCCTGGGGTATCGGCGAGGACCATTCGCAACCGTCTCCATGAAGCTGGGCTACGGTCCCGCACACCGTTAGGCCGTCTTCCGCTCACGCCCCAACATCGTGCAGCCCGCCTCCAGTGGTGTCGCGACAGGCGTGAATGGAGGGACGAATGGAGACGTGTCGTCTTCAGCGATGAGAGTCGCTTCTGCCTTGGTGCCAATGATGGTCGTATGCGTGTTTGGCGCCGTGCAGGTGAGCGCCACAATCAGGACTGCATACGACCGAGGCACACAGGGCCAACACCCGGCATCATGGTGTGGGGAGCGATCTCCTACACTGGCCGTACACCTCTGGTGATCGTCAAGGGGACACTGAGTAGAGCACGGTACATCCAAACCGTCATCAAACCCATCGTTCTACCATTCCTAGACCGGCAAGGGAACTTGCTGTTCCAACAGGACAATGCACGTCCGCATGTATCCCGTGCCACCCAACGTGCTCTAGAAGCTGTAAGTCAACAACCCTGGCCAGCAAGATCTCCCGATCTGTCCCCCATTGAGCATGTTTGGGACTGGATGAAGCGTCGTCTCACGCGGTCTGCACGTCCAGCACGAACGCTGGTCCAACTGAGGCGCCAGGTGGTAATGGCATGGCAAGCCGTTCCACAGGACTACATCCAGCATCTCTACGATCGTCTCCATGGGAGAATAGCAGCCTGCATTGCTGCGAAAGGTGGATATACACTGTACTAGTGCCAACATTGTGCATGCTCTGTTGCCTGTGTCTATGTGCCTGTGGTTCTGTCAGTGTGATCATGTGATGTATCTGACCCCAGGAATGTGTCAATAAAGTTTCCCCTTCCTGGGACAATGAATTCACGGTGTTCTTATTTCAATTTCCAGGAGTGTATTTATTCACAACCAATACAAAAGAGTTAGATGTTTGCACCTGTTACTGTCCTTCAAAGTAGTCACGAGCGTTGTGTAGCGTTGCCAGCGATGTGGAAGGCGTACTATACCGTTAGCAGAGCCTGTTCTGTCGATAGTGCGAATGGAGTAGTCTGTCGCCTGTCGAATCTCTGGAAGAGTTCTGAAGCGAATGCCACGAAGTGGTTCCTTCATCTTCGGAATCAAATCAAAGTCACAAGGACGTAAGTCCGGGGAATATGGTGGATGGTACAGTACCCCAGTCCCATCGGCCGAACAGAGCAGCAACAGCTTGCGCTGTATGCGCCCGCTCATTTTCGTACAAAATGATGGGTGGGTTGCGCAGAAAGTGTCGCCTCTTCTTGTAAGTAGGCTGTTTAGGTTTTCTTATTGGTAACGCCACGTAGCGCGCTGTATGAAAATCACTGGCTGTGCTGTGTGAAGTCTGTGACTAGTTTGTTGTCTCCCATTGTAGTGTTGGGCAGTTGGCTGTTAACAGCGCGTAGCGTTGCGCAGTTGGAGGTGAGCCGCCAGTAGTGGTGGATGCGGGGAAGTGAGATGGCGAATTTTTGAGAGCGGGTGATCTGGACGTGTGTCTATCAGAAACAGTACATTTGTAAGAAGGGATGTCACGAAGTGTTATATATATATTATTACTTTTGAACACTATTAAGATAAATACACTGTTCTCTATCAAAATCTTTCATTTGCTAACTATGCCTATCAGTAGTTAGTGCCTTCAGTAGTTTGAATTTTTTATTTAGCTAGCAGTATTGGCGCTCGCTGTAATGCAGTAGTTTGAGTAACGAAGATTTTTGTGAGGTAAGTGATTTGTGAAACGTGTAGGTTAATATAGTCAGGGCCATTCTCTTGTAGGGATTATTGAAAGTCACATTGCGTTGCGCTAAAGAATATTGTGTGTTAGTTTAAGCACAGTGGTGTATAATTTTTCGAAGGGGACGTTTCATTGTTTCGCAAAGCTAGTCACAGGTGATGCTCCAAAAACGAAGAGCAATACTGTGCATTGGCGGTCTGCCGTAGAGGAACGTAAAGCGTTAGGATAACACCATCACAGTCGTACACGAGAATCACCATAACTTTAGACCGCTCTATTCGCACCATCAATAGAACAGGCTCTACTAACGATATACTACGCCTTCCACATCGCTGGAAACAGGTTCTACACAATGCTGGTGACTACTTTGAAGGACAGTAACAGGTGCAAACATGTAACACTTTTTTTATCGGTTGTGAATAAATAGTTGCCGCTACTTAAGTTCCACCCCTTGTATATTCTTCAGACCAAAACCTCATCCCTTATCACTTTTACTGTTAAGCTGTGTTTTTAAGAATAAAATGTAAGGAGCTGCAGTTTGAAGTTAAACAACCTCAATGTTAAACTAATATTTCTACTTACTACTGCCGGACGGTGGGACCGAGCGGTTCTAGGCGCTTCAGTCTGGAATCTTGCGACCGCTACAGTCGCAGATTCGAATCCTGCCTCGTGCATGGATGTGTGTGATGTCCTTAGGTTAGTTAGGTTTAAGCAGTTCTAAGTTATAGGGAACTGATGACCTCAGATGTTAAGTCCCATACTGCTCAGAGCAACTTGAACCATTTTTTATTATTCTCCTGGCCGTTATCCCGTATCTTCACGGAGTCGAAATGTTAATTTATGGATTTGGCAATGCAAACGGTAGACGGTGACCGGATACCTTTCCTATCGCCATAATTTACCCCACGTCGCTTCCCCTAACTATCTGCGTCTAGTGTTATACCATGCGAAAGTGTGCGAATATCTTCTAAATTAATACGAATCGTGTAAGGGAGCGGGACGTTGGTTCCATTCTGGTATTCACTTAGATTCACTTCGTCAGATGTGGAAAACCGCCTAAAAACTATGTCCAGACTGGCTGACACAGCTGCTCTCGTCATTAATCGGCCAGGCGGATTCGATCCGAGGGCCGGCGGACGTCGTCGAAACCAGAGAGCGGCGTGCTAAGTAACGCGAGCAGCTGTGTGCGCGGGTCACAAAGCTAAACGAATACCTCGCCGACAGAAATCGAATGGAATTAGGAGAATCGAATGGAATTAGGGAAATCGAATGGAATTAGGGCAATCTCATTACCTTTTGTAGTCGATTTTGCCACGCTTGCAACAAACTTAACGTAAGTCAAAAAAATGGCACTGATCACTATGGGACTTAAGCGCCCAAAACCGATCGGCCACATCGGCCGGATCCTAACGTAAGTAGTTACTCAGTGAAATCTGAAGAAAAAGCCAATAGACGTCCGTCCAGGATTTCAATTGAAAAAAAAAAATCATGGCAAACGTATAAAATACACCAAAACACACTGAACACAAATAAGTAAAATAAAATGAGTTAGTAAACTGAAACATCTTTGAGAAACAATATAGTGCTACGGGCTAGGAGGATTTGCAATAACTGAAAGAATAATTCATGAGGGAGGAGCATATGTTCTAACTAATATGTCTACAATTAAAAATGTATCTCTAGAATTACGTAACTAAAACATTATTCCACTCCGATAAGACCAGACTGTTTATATGCGTGTGAATGTTTAACAATGAATTTTAAGTTGACCGGAATACAGAAGGAGGAGGAGGAGAAGGAGATTAGTGTTTAATGTCCTGCCGACAACCTGTTCATGACAGACGGAGCACAAGCTCGGACTGAGGAAGTTCGGACGCGCCCTTCCGAAGGAACCATCGCGGCATTTGCCAGAAGCGATTTAGGGAAAACCTAAATCAGGATGGCTGGATGAGGGTTCGAACCGTCGTCCTACCCAATGATAGTCAAATTTTGTAAACCTTTACCACCTCGCTCGATAACAGAATAGCAGTTACTCGTTAGATGGATTATTAGAAAAGTAATGGATGCAATACAAACTAAATATGGTTGAAACAAGAAAAATAATGAATACTAAAATATACAGAAAATATCAGAAGTGATTGAGATGCGAAGGTTAATATTCCTTGAACACTTCTACCCAGTGAATGATAACAGGCAAACAAAACAAATATTCCTGCGTTCCTGGGAAAGAAGTCTAGAACTGCTAGGATTACAGACATAAGATAAGAACTGGAAAGTAACAGTATCAAAGAATAGTAAAAACAGAAAGAAACTTTGTAAGAACCAAAGATTAAATTCAGAAGGCTTTCTAGGCAGAAAACATACGAAATCAGGAACGACATTCAAAGAAGAAAGAAATAGAGAACACGCGAATAACTTGGTAAATGGAGTGGTGGAAAAATAATGGAAAAATGAGAAAGAGAAAGAAAGAAGAGGAGCTGAAGTTAAAGTGATCCCATTTGGTATACGAAGATAAAAAATAATAAGAACAGCAGAGACAGAAATGAAGAAATGCTTTAGACAAAATTTTGATATATCCAGTGCTGTTCTGATTAACAGAGCTAAGAACTAATAATAACAATAAAAGCTAATGACAAAAGAAACAGTAGAAGTGTACTAAATGGGGATATTATGACACAGCGAGTTCTAATGGAGAGAAATTCAGACTGCCCCTACTAGGGTCTTTGGGAGATGAGAAAGGGCAGTTGGAAGACGGGGGTACTTGTCTGCAAATTGGTGAATGATGCGTACAGAAACAAAGGTAGACATTGTTGTTGGTTTAGTATATAATTCATTAGGTGTCTTTTAAAGATAGAGAGGTGATTCTGTTCTCTGACACAGTAAAGAAATAATTCCAAACTCAAGTTCCTGCTAGCAGAAACGATTCAGAAAAAGCGGCTTGTGATGGAGTGGGACTGAGGATATTTTGCTCTTACGGAATCGAATGTTTCTGGTATGTGGTTAGGACAAGTGTGTTATAGTCAACGACAGGAACTGTAAGGCAAAGAGGGTGTATGAAAATCTTTTTGTCCGTATGGACGTAGACAGTACAACCGTGCACAACGTGGTGAAGTACACTCATTTTCCAGCACATTACTACCACCTGTTTAATGGCGTGTTGTTCTACCGCTGGAATGCAACACTACAGTGATTCTGTCTGGCAGAATTCGAAGATTCCTCGGTAATTTCACGAAGGTATGTGCTCCCGGAAGTCTAAGCAACGCACAGGTCACACAGTTCCCGAAAATTGCGGGCCGTTGATTTGAGGGCGTGGGGCTGGCGCCCGGTAACGTCTCACATGTGTCCCATCGGGTTCAGATCACGCGAATTTGGTGGCCAAGACATCAGCGTGAGTTCAGTATCACGTTTCGTCAACCACTACAGCAGTATCACGGTTCTGGTCTTGTTACACGGACACTTCTCGTGCTGAAGTATGCCGTCAACGTCGAGGAACACATCATACCTGAAAGAATGCAGGTGCTCCGTAAAAATGCTCACTTACGTATGTACCACAGTTGCCATTCTGCCTCCGGTTACTTTTAAAAGTAGTATGGAAGCACAGGTGACTTTCCCGCATACCACAGTACTGTCCCCGTCGACCTCTGTCTGTGACGCGCTGCATATTCCCAGCAACCGTTCGCCTGCACAACGGCGTGTCCGATCACAACCATCTAGATGGTGAGACAAGAAATGTGGTTCATCCGATCACGCGACACGTTTTCATTTATCCGTTCCAATCTCTACGCTCCCCTGCCCATTGAAACCATATCTGAAGATGACGTTTGGTCGACATGGTAACACATGCGGGTCAACTGCTGCGGAGCTCCATGTTCAATAACGTGCGCTTAACTGTGTGTTCAAAACATTTGTGCTGCACGGGTCATATTCTGTCATCAGATCTACCACAGATCGCTGCCTATTCTGCTTTACAGAGCTGGAAAGCCTCCGCCCTTCACGTTCTGTAATGAGTTGTATGTGTCCAACACCCTTTCGTCCACACGCGAGTTGACCATGCATCAACAACTTTCCATAGGTGCTTATGACAGTAACACGCGAATCGCCTACCAGCTTCGTCATTTCCGATATGTCCGCTCGCACCGGGCCATGACAATTTGTCCTCTTCTAAAGTCGCTCGGTTTTCGTCCAATATTACGTCTAGATTCTCCCCAGAGGGAGAAATGTTTATGTTCATCTCATTTTGGATTAAAGATGGGATTCTCGTAAATTAGGGCTAATGCGTCTTGTTGACCAGCCAGGACAGCTTGGGTTTTCAACGGAGTGAGCTGTAACACTATACATCTTGCCAGTTTTGATAAACCGTACAGGGCAACATGAACGTTCGCGATAGCTGTCTTCTGATTAATTGATTTAGCAATTAAGTCTAAATTGAGAGCAGTAGCATTCAGATGCCATTTACAGAGGGCAGGACTCACGACAGGTCTCTGACGTTCAATGGAAAGAGTATCTGACGTAATATCGAGCACTGAGGAGAGCCTGATATTAGCTGTCTTCTTTGCGAATTGATAGTATAAACATGAAGCATTGTTGTCGAGATATCAAACACGAGGGAAATCATTGTAATGTACGTGGAAAATAATTAAGATGCAAAGTTTCGAGAGCAAAATGTTGAATTTACCAATATGAAAGTCTTTGTTAAAATCTAACTGTGAAGTGGCTCAAGCCGAGTTCATTGCAGAAAATCGAATGCCCATCTAGACAATAAACACCATGCTTATTACAAATAACATAAATTCACTCTTCAAGCATAAATTCACAAGAACGCAATTACAGTTTATCACTCGAAGGCTCTGTCTTACTAGACACTTCTGATGGTCTAAATCAGACTTTAACTGTTTACGTAGAATAACGAGCCATAGTCTTAACAACCACAGGGTGAGACGACTGCCTCTAAACATAATCACAGTAATGAGCCAAGATATCGAAGTCCAGTAGACCCGAGCGTCGGAAGCCAATCCACTGCGTAGCCCACGCGAAGACTGCTGGTAGCTCCACGTAGATAGAGAAGACGGCGATCCTAGGTTCGCTGACTGGGTGCAGCTGCCGTATCTCAGTCGGCAGGCAAATGCATTGCTCGTAGATTTTAGGTTGGTGCATAAGTTCATGTCTTTTTTGTTTTGCATGGTAATGTTCCGGTTGCTATGAGTTTGTTTATCGACTGTCATTTTTTTATTTGTAGTTCACTGTTGCTATTTGAGTTTACAGATTGTCACTTTGCCATTTGAAGATAGTGAGTGGCGCAGTGGACGCTAGAAAATTGAATACCAAGTGGAGAAATCAGAATATTTCTGACATATCCTTCTGTTTGAGTTTAGTACAGGGGTGAGGGCAGAAGAGGGGGCCAGAAACATTTGCGCCGTGTGTGGGGATAATCCATTGGACAGAACACGGTATTAAAATAGTTTTCTCGTTTTAAAGAAGATCATTTTGACATTAATGAATCTCCACAGTCAGGAAGACCTTCGGGGGTTGATGAAGACCGTTTAAACGCATTAATCCACAATGATCCACATCACTGTAGCGGAGAAGTAGCAAATATGATTAAATGCGATCATTCCGACCATCCTGCGACATTCGCATGGAGTGGGGAAGGTTAAAAAATCCGTTTGTGTGGGTACCGCCTGCTCTAAGCCGAAAATCACAAAAGTAGTGAATGGACATAGGTGCATCCGGCAGTCCTGATTTAGGTTTTCCATGATTTCCCGGAATCGCTTCAGACAAAAGCCAGGATGATACCTTAGAAAGGGCACAGCCGATTTCTTTCCCCATCCTTTCCTAATCCGAGCTTGTGCTCTGTCTCTAATGACCTCGCCGTCGAGGCGTTCCCCAAGGAAGCGCTATAGGCCCTCTATTGTTCCTGATCTATGTTAACGACATAGGAGGCAATCTGAGTAGCCGTCTTAGATTGTTTGCAGATGATGCTGTCATTTACCGTCTTGTAAAGTCACCAGAAGATCAAAACGACTTGCAAAAGGATTTAGATAAGATATATGTATGGTGCGAAAAGTGGCAATTTACCCTTAATAAGGAAAAGTGTGAAGTTATACTAATGAGCACTAAAAGAAGCTAAATTTCAATTACGCGATAAGTCACACAAATGTGAAGGCTGTAAGTTCAACTAAATGCTTCGCAATTACAATTATAAATAACCTGAATTGGAACGATCACATAGATAATATTGTGGGTAGAGCAAACCAAAGACTGCGATTCATTGGCAGAACACTTAGAAGGTGCAACAGGTCTACTAAAGAGACTGCTTACACCACGTTTGTCCGCTCTATTCTGTAGTATTGCTATGCGGTGTGGGATCTGCATCAGGTGGGCTGGCAGATGACATCGAAAAAGCACAAAGAAGGGCAGTCCGTTTTGTATCATCGCGATATAGGGGAGATAGTGTCACAGACATGATACGTGAATTGGAGTGGCAATCATTAAAACAAAGGAGTTTTTCGTTGCGACGGCATCTTCTCATGAAATTTCAGTCACCAGTATTCTCCTCCGATTGCGAAAACATTCTGCTGGCACCCACCTACATAGGGTTTAAGTGCTCGTTTTACACGCTTGCCGTTCGAGAGTGGAACGAAAGAGAGACAGCTCGAAGGTGGTCATTGAACCCTCTGCCAGGCTCTTTATTGTGAATAGCAGAGTAATCACGTAGATCTAGATGTAAATACCAACATACTCCTCCTCCTCTCGCCATATACGCTCTCTGCTTGCTTTTCATCAATGCATCGTGATCAACACCCACCATTCCTATCCTGTGTCGTTACTAATGACGAGAAATGGTGTCTTTTTTTTCAACGTAAGGATAATAAAGGGATAGCTGAGTTCATACAAAGATCTGCGAGCATGTGCAAAAGATAATGTTGTACCTGTTGCGGAACATCGACGGTGTGGTGTGCCAGGAATTGTTTCTCCAAGGTGTAACGGTGTAACGACCACTTTACTTTCAACAACTTAGACATCATGCAAATGCAGTCCAAGAACAACGACCAGGAAGGCTGCGTGAAGTGATGCTACTCCAAGGCAACGCCCGTCCCATTCTGCTAGACCGACAGAAAACAGTATACAGGAGTTGTAATGGGTAGTCATACCGCAGCTACCTTATTTATCTGATCTAGCACCCTCAGATTTTCACATTTTCCGCTCACTGTCGAACAGCCTTCAGGGAACTTCCTTTCCGGATGAAAATGCACTCCGAACGTGGCCCAACGTGTACTTCACCTCAAATCCACGTTATGTCTACGATCGCGAAATCGAAAAGCCATCCCAGCATTGGAAGTCTGTTGCAAATAGTGAAGGAGAATGTATCAATGATGACTAAATTCTCTGTTATTTGTATCTGTGGTGAAACTTCCTGGCAGATTAAAACTGTGTGCCGGACCGAGACTCTAAATCGAACTCGGGACGTTTGCCTTTCGCGGGCAAGTGCTCTACCTGCAAGGATCGCAGGACAGGTTCTGTAAAGTGTGGAAGGTAGGAGACAAGGTACTGGCAGAATTGAAGCTGTGAGGATGGGGTGTGAGTGATGCTTGGGTGGCTCAGATGATAGAGCACTTGCCTGCGAAAGGCAAAGGTCCCGAGTTCGAGTCTCGGTCCGGCTCACAGTTTTAATCTGCCAGGAAGTTTCAAACAAAAACAAACAGAATTACGAAAAAAAAGAGTGCTCCTCGCCCTCTGTAATAAAAAAACTGAGTAAAGGAATCAACGATCAACTTGAACGGATGTCTTGTGACGTCCGTCCAAAGCAAACGTAACGAACGACACCGAACAAAATGAGGGGAAAAAGCCGGCCGGAGTGGCCGAGCCATTCTAGGCACTACAGTCTGGAACCGCGCGACTGCTACGGTCGCAGGTTCGAATCCTGCCTCGAACATGGATGTATATGATGTCCTCAGGTTAGTTATGTTTAAGTAGTTCTAAGTTCTAGGGGACTGATGACCTCAGCAGTTACGTCCCATACTGCTCAGAGCCATCTAAACCATTTTGGAGTAAAAAAGATGGTAAAGCACTTACCCGCGAAAGGCAAAGGTCCCGAGTTTGAGTCTCCGCCCGGCACACAGTTTTAATCTGCCAGGAAGTTTCATATCAGCGCACACTCCGCTGCAGAGTGAAAATCTCATTCTGTATCTGTGGTGTTTATTGAACTTACTGTAAGAAGCTACGAACCTATGTACCAACCTAATATTTGTGGCTACATCCGTGGCAGAGGCAAATAGGCTGGCGCTAGCTGCGTCTCCTACGACCAATGCCGGTGGCGTCCGAACTTCTTCTCCGTGGCTTGTTATTGTTATTGACGCACTGACGCACACTGATTTGCTTGCGTTGTCGTAGCCCCTGCGCTCTAGGGGGTAGGCACCTCGCCGTACAGTACTGTTGTGCTGGTGGCCTGTGTGCCCCAACATAGTAAACATCACCCCGTCTGATTCCACTAGCATGATTCAGAGCACCCCATTGTCAGCTTGTGTTAATTGTAGAACGAAGCTACACTGTAATGTGTATTTCACCTATTGACGTAAGTGAGAACACTTTGTTCAGGATTCCTTGTGCCTTGCTGAGAGACGGTGCGTAATGTGATTGTGGTTGGTGTGCAGGTGAGTGTGGCGAAGCCCGTGCTGCCAGCCTATGTGCCACGGCCCACGGTCGTGGTGCCCGCTGCGCAGCGGCCGTCGCTGACCAATCAGGGACCGGTGCTCTTCCCACCCAACGCTGAGGACGCACAGCAGCAGCCAGCGCGCCCTGCCGGCGTCAGCTCGGCGCAGCAACAGCAGCTGCTCTTGCAGCAGCTATACGAACAGCAGCAGCAGCAGCAGCAGCAGTACCCACAGCAGGGCTACGGGTACGGCTACAGTGCCTACTGAGGACTCTCTGACCTGACCACTGCTGCCGACGTACACCATGACTGGATTTGACTACCTACTCTGCTCCCTTGACACCTGCTGCAGCTGCTACAACTGTGTGACTTTCAGCAACAAGTCCCCTACTGGCCTCCACTGGACTTAGGAGTGGGACGTATGACCATAATGACGACTGAGCATTCTGTAGAGAAGCAGAAATGCTAGACACAACAGTACAACGAAACCATCCGTCAGCTGTCCACGCGTTTTCCAACCTCCCTTTCTCTCACTATACCAACTTCACTCATTACACAATCCCTGCACCAGGAGAGGTCCACAGCAGATCTTTTGGCACCTGTGCTACAGCCTCGCCTAAACTACTAACACTGCCCCATTTACCAGGCTGACGGTGAGATGGTTGATATCTGTCTGAAGAACTTAGCTACTCTTGTTGCACATGTACACAGGACACTTTTCTTTCACCGTGCCTGTCTCCCGTCTGACATCAGACATATTGTGGCTCACGCATAGTAATCTCCTAAAGGCAGTGAATCAGACCACCAATTAATTCCGTCTGTTTTCCAGTGCTTCTTCTCAGCCTAGTTCATTTTTCTTCTAGTGATCTGAAATCGAGGATGAATTGTTGAAACAGCTCACAAACGTTGTTCACTAGCATGTCCTAAGCCCATAGCCAGTAATGTGAAATTGTTGATGAATTGTTGAAACAGCTCACAAAATTTATTTACTAACATACTTCATGCTCATAGGCAGACCAAACGTACTGTGTGGCGAAATTCCACAGACAGCTGTACAAATAGGAGAAGTGTCGTCTTCATTTCAATTCACCAGCATCATTCATCTTCCACACTACCTGCTTCGTTCTCAAAGAAATGTTTTGAGTGAGTGCGCTTATTAAATTCCCTGCAGCCAAACTCGCCGGTTTTTTGCCGTTTGAAAGTATCGAGGAACTGCTGATGCAGCTGACCAAACTGTTCATTTTGTTATTTTCAGACAGTCGTACTCCTACTACCCGATCAAGCAAAGCGTACTCAGTTTTATTCTTAGTCTCGAATTGAAACCTATGTAAAACCTTATGTAGTCTGTACAATTCTGATCTTCGTTATAGTGACACTAGATTGTAAGAGAAGAAGAAGTTCTATCTTTGGCAAACTGAGCACCTCAAACAATTTCAAAACACACCCTTGTAGCTTCAGGACAAATTTTCTGCTTAAGCAGGCTGTAATAGTGACACTTGGACAATGTAGCAGAGCAATATATCACTAGTGGAAGGAGAAAGCCGGTTTGGAGCAAGAAAATACACAATCTACATTTCTCCAGCAGAACTAATATTTCTCCCAGATTACAAGTCACAAATTGGTTGCCACAGGATTGAAAACCGATGTCAGCAGATCATCTCTTACGAATTTGGATCTGTCATTATTCAAGGTTCACATGTAACAACACAGACCTTTTGAAATTATTGATAGGTTTAGAAAATTCTCAACCAAAAGAACAGCTGCGTGACTAAACTACCTTAATGACACAGACAATATGTTTTAGGTCGAAACTTAAGAACGTACAATACAATGAAACAATCAGGTCGTGTACACCTGTTTATCCTCACAAGATCCAACGATAACCCACTTGCTTCTCCGTAGTGGTTAGCTGCACCAGCTTCCTGAAACAATCTGGACTTATTGTTCGTTTACAGGTGGCAGTGGGCTGTGTCACAATCAGCTATGTATGTGTGTCTGAAATCCATATAATGATAGACTCAGAAACGGAAGTAGAAATCAATGGTGAGCCAACTTATAACGTCACACAGTAAGAGAGTTTCCTTGCCTGACAATATAAGCTCGTAACTATCCCTTACCCAGAATGAAAAGTTTCCTATCCGACAATGGACTTTTCACCAGAGGACATATTCAGAGCTTCACATTCGGCCTTTTTATCAGTGCATATTATAAGTGCAAGAAGAACAGGTTGCTGTAATGAAAGCAGTACGAGAGAGTATGGGCATTAATCAGCTGCTGTTCCATTCAAACTATTGACTTAACACTCTCCATATTGACAGCTGACGTACATCACTCAAACGACATTTGTAATCGTCGCCAAAGACGACAGTGAAGAAAACATCTTCTTCACAGTCATCTCCATCATGTGCAATATTAACAAATGTGCTACTCATGGAAATTTTATTTTGTAATTGTTTTATTTTTATTATTTATAATTTAATTATTCAACGTTTTATACACAAAATATTGTAATAAATTATTTTTTAAATCGTAGCTTCCTTTCGTTGCATTTTATTGCGGTATACCCTGATGCTCCTTCCTATCCAAAGCTGCATAACTGAACTTTGACCATGAAGATGTACTTGAAAAATCTCAGAGCTTGCAACGAAACTTTAGATTGGAAAAGAAATGTATGGGCAGCTAGAACAGAATTTTATCGGACAAGTCCATTATTTCTCAGAGGTCTTGTTTCCTACCCTGAGTATACACTAAACACATTCTGAATTGGTGGTTGGGAGTTCCTTCTTTGCTTTTACGGACCAATGTATCTATAATGCAAAATTATTCAATTTACTAACTACCTCAAGGTAAACCGGTGTAGACGTCAGTACTCTTTGTGTTTTCGATGCTTAACACACCGTCGTCCCGACGCAGTTACTGTACATTTACATATAGAATTTATAAACTAATTACACTGGTGTGCAAAACTTATGGACAAAAGTAACTTTTACGAGACGTGTCATTGCCAAGTAGTATAGCTCGACGAAATTTGGACCATACGTAGAAAGGACTTCTCCAATGTAGTAAAAAGATGGTAATTGAAAGGAACACACAATGAAACGAACAGAAACGATACTTTTATTCATAGATGGTAATTAATAAGAAGTCATAACGATTTATCACGGCCCCTGCAAATTACAAAAGGTGGGATTTCGTTGGTAATAGGGTGTGTGATCACCTTGGAAGGCAACGCATGCTCTGTAACGTACTCCTTTACTGGCCATAAGGTAAATAAGGGGTTCTTATGGTATAGTTTTCCATTCCTTCACCTGTGCGGTTGGCAGCTACTGGATGGTTGATGAAGCATGTGGACATGTTGCAATACGTCTCTCCAACACATCCCACATGTGCTCGATGGGATATACGTCAGGGTAAGGGGCACGTATAGTATCACAAAAACGTTCATCAGTGAGGGTACCGTGTTCAAAGATTTCAAGGACAGTACGCTCATCTACATCTACATGACTACTCTGCAATTCACATTTAAGTGCTTGGCAGAGGGTTCATCGAACCACAATCATACTATCTCTCTACTATTCCACTCCCGAACAGCGAGCGGGAAAAACGAACACCTAAACCTTTCTGTTCGAGCTCTGATTTCTCTTATTTTATTTTGATGATCATTCCTACCTATGTTGGTTGGGCTCAACAAAATATTTTTGCATTCGGAAGAGAAAGTTGGTGACTGAAATTCCGTAAAAAGGGCCCGCCGCGACGAAAAACGTCTATGCTGTAATGACTTCCATCCCAACTCGTGTATCATATCTGCCACACTCTCTCCCCTATAACGCGATAATACAAAACGAGCTGCCCTTTTTTGCACCCTTTCGATGTCCTCCGTCAATCCCACCTGGTAAGGATCCCACACCGCGCAGCAATATTCTAACAGAGGACGAACGAGTGTAGTGTAAGCTGTATCTTTAGTGGACTTGTTGCATCTTCTAAGTGTCCTGCCAATGAAACGCAACCTTTGGCTCGCCTTCCCGACAATATTATCTATGTGGTCCTTCCAACTGAAGTTGTTCGTAATTTTAACACCCAGGTACTTAGTTGAATTGACAACCTTGAGAATTGTACTATTTATCGAGTAATCGAATTCCAACGGCTTTTGGAACTCATGTGGATCATCTCACACTTTTCGTTATTTAGCGTCAACTGCCACCTGACACACCATACAGCAATCTTTTCTAAATCGCTTTGCAGCTGATACTGGTCTTCGGATGACCTTACTAGACGGTAAATTACAGCATCATCTGCGAACAGTCTAAGAGAACTGCTCAGATTGTCACCCAGGTCATTTATATAGATCAGGAACAGTAGAGGTCCCAGGACGCTTCCCTGGGGAACACCTGATATCACTTCAGTTTTACTCGATGATTTGCCGTCTATTACTACGAACTGCGACCTTCCTGACAGGAAATCACGAATCCAGTCGCACAACTGAGACGATACCCCATAGCTCCGCAGCTTGATTAGAAGTCGCTTGTGAGGAACGGTGTCAAAAGCTTTCCGGAAATCTAGAAATACGGAATCAACTTGAGATCCCCTGTCGATAGCGGTCATTACTTCGTGCGAATAAAGAGCTAGCTGCGTTGCACAAGAGCGATGTTTTCTGAAGCCATGCTGATTACGTGTCAATAGATCGTTCCCTTCGAGGTGATTCATAATGTTTGAATACAGTATATGCTCCAAAACCCTACTGCAAACCGACGTCAATGATATAGGTCTGTAGTTAAATGGATTACTCCTACTACCCTTCTTGAACACTGGTGCGACCTGCGCAATTTTCCAATCTGTAGGTACAGATCTATCGGTGAGCGAGCGGTTGTATATTAGTGCTAAGTAGGGAGCTATAGTATCAGCGTAATCTGAAAGGAACCTAATCGGTATACAATCTGGACCTGAAGACTTGCCCGTATCAAGCGATTTGAGTTGCTTCGCAACCCCTAAGGTATCTACTTCTAAGAAACTCATGCTAGCAGATGTTCGTGTTTCAAATTCTGGAATATTCCATTCGTCTTCCCTGGTGAAGGAATTTCGGAAAACTGCTTTCAATAACTCCGCTTTAGCGGCACAGTCGTCGATAACAGTACCATCGGCACTGCGCAGCGAAGGTATTGACTGCGTCTTGCCGCTTGTGTACTTTACATACGACCAGAATTTCTTCGGATTTTCTACCAAATTTCGAGACAATGTTTCGTTGTGGAACCTATTAAAAGCATCTCGCATCGAAGTACGTGCCAAATTTCGCGCGTCTGTAAATTTTAGCCCATCTTCGGGATTTCGCGTTCTTCTGAACTTCGCATGCTTTTTCCGTTGCCTCTGCAACAGCGTTCGGACCTTTTTTGTGTACCACGGGGGATCCGTTCCATCTCTTACCAATTTATGAGGTATGAATCTCTCAATTGCTGTTGCTACTATATCTTTGAATTTGAGCCACATCTCGTCTACATTCGCATAGTCAGTTCGGAAGGAATGGAAATTGTCTTTTAGGAAGGCTTCTAGTGGCACTTTATCCGCTTTTTTAAATAAAATTATTTTGCGTTTGTTTCTGATGGATTTGGAAGAAATGGTTTTGAGCCTAGCTACAATGACCTTGTGATCACTAATCCCTGTATCAGTCATGATGCTCTCTATCAGCTCTGGATTGTTTGTGGCCAAGAGGTCAAGTGTGTTTTCGCAACCATTTACATGGAGTTTGTGCCTCCCCACAGAGTAACACTTGGACCACCACAACGATCATGTTCCACACTATTCCTGGGTGCGTTACGTGTTCCCACATCTCGTCCCAGAACGGTACATCCAGAACCACCATTCAGAGTGATCCGCTATCTTCCTAGCAGAGCACACGACTACATTCCCAGTTGGACAAGTTCCAGTTCTTGGCACTGCAGTCTACTGGTCGAGCAGCAAGATCGACTCCATACAGTCTCCGTGCCATCTACATCTACAGCTACATTTATGCTCCGCAAGCCACCAAACGGTGTGTGGCGGAGGGCACTTTACGCGCCACTGTCATTACCTCCCTTTCCTGTTCCAGTCGCGTATGGTACGCGGGAAGAACGACTGCCCGAAAGCCTCCGTGCGCGCTCTAATCTCTCTAATTTTACATTCGTGATCTCCTCGGAAGGTATAAGTAGGGGGAAGCAATATATTCGATACCTCATCCAGAAACGCACCCTCTCGAAATCTGGACTGCAAGCAAGCTACACCGCGATGCAGAGCGCCTCTCTTGCAGAGTCTGCCACTTGCGTTTGCTAAACATCTCCGTAACGCAATCACTCTTTCCAAATAACCCTGTGACGAAACGAGCCGCTCTTCTTTGGATCTTCTCTACCTCCTCCATCAACCCGACGTGGTACGAATCCCACACTGGTGAGCAATACTGAAGTATAGGTCGAACGAGTGTTTCGTAAGCCACTTCCTGTGTTGATGGACTACATTTTCTAAGGACTCTCCCAGTGAATCTCAACCTGGCACCCGCCTTACCAACAATTAATTTTACATGATCATTCCACTTCAAATCGTTCCGTTCGCATACTCCCAGATATTTTACAGAAGTAACTGCTACCAGTGTTTGTTCTGCTATCATATAATCACTGTCGAATTCCGTGGCTTGCACTCCTGTTAAAGGTGGTTACAATTTCATCCGCTGTTTGACTTGGGTCTATTTGTTGTACGACGTAACAGTCACCTGCTGCTATAGCTTACTGTGGTCGACTACCTCCTCTCCGTCAGTCAGCGGAGCCTGTGGTTCGGAATGCTCCCCATGCACATGAAATTATGCTGTGAGCAGTACCAGATCCCTGGGCAGCGCGAGTCACACTCCGTAGTTCTTCCAGTTCACCGGTATTTCTTTCCCATGTAAAGTTATCTACAGGCCATGCTGTAATGAAGAATACAACCATAGGGCACTATCGCTGATTAACACACACTGTCTTTCCCTGTTTCTTCAAGTGCCTCGTGTTGTGGGGACTGTCTCATCTGGCGGTATAGTCACGCTGTCGTCCTCCGTGCAACGTCCAACTTTCTGTGCACGACTGGGAGATTTCTGGCAACATGCTCTTGCACTTTCATTCATTTCCACCAAGTAGGTAATACGTTGTGTTATTTTATCCAGTTCATCGGTAAGTTTTGTAGATCTGTTTTTCTCTTTACTAAAAGTTACCAAACTTGCAATAGCAGACAGTCAAAAATTGCTCTGAGCACTATGGGACTTGACATCTGAGGTCATCAGTCCCCTAGAACTTAGAACTACTTAAACCTAACTAACCTAAGGACAACACACACATCCATGCCCGAGGCAGGATTCGAACCTGCGACCGCAGCGGTCGCGAAGTTCCAGACTGAAGCGCCTAGAACCGCTCGACCACTCCGGCCGGCTAACAGACAGTCGTTCCCAGCTATTGAAAGAAAACAAGTCACATACATCTACAATAAAGACGACTAATCCTCAGACCTACCGCTATGTACCATTTATCCCTTAGCTGAATTCCAAAACATAGTCTCAGTTTAAATAAGGTTACATATTGGGAACAATAAAAATAACGAAAGGTGGCAGTAGGGGGCGAGTGCAGGTTTGTGGCCACTCATTTATGTCTCTTATGTAAGCAAACACTACTTGTCACTTTCGAAGTCATTCCCGTCCCCTCCAACTACGACACATGTAAAGGTCACTCCCTGGGACAAGGAGTCCATTGTTCTCTAAAGCTAAAAAACCACTCACTTATATTTATTTAAGACCAGCCTGTTTATTTAGGTTCCTTTCAAGTTACCACGTTCCTCTACAATCATTCTCTGAGTAACCCACATACGCTCTAACGTTACCTTCACAAAAGTCTAAGTTATGACCCACTGTTATAACATGCTTGTCAGAAGCTTTAGGAATCATCTTAATTACCATAATTTATTTCCGCCCCTGGTATCTAAGTGGTCAGCACGACGGACTGTCATACCTAACGGGCCGGCCGGTGTGGCCGTGCGGTTCTAGGCGCTACAGTCTGGAACCGTGTGACCGCTACGTTCGCAGGTTCGAATCCTGCCTCGGGCATGATTGTGTGTGATGTCCTTAGGTTAGTTAGGTTTGAGTAGTTCTAAGTTCTAGGGGACTGATGACATCAGAAATTAACTCCCATAATGCTCAGAGCCACTTGAACCATTTGAACCATACCTAACGGCCCAGGTTCGATTCCCGGCTTGGTCGGAGATTTTCTCCACTCAGGTACTGACTGTTGTGTTGCCCTTATCATCATCATTTCATCCCCATCGACACGCAAGTCGCCGAAGTGGCGTCAACTCGAAAGACTTGCACCAGGCGAACGGTCTACCCGACGGGAGGCCCTAACCACCCGGCATTTCCATTTACCACAATTTATGACCAAAATGGTTGCCATCAAGTCCCCCCCCCCTCCACTCCTTTAGCTCAACTGAGTGACGTATAAATGTCTTAATTATTCTAATTTCGGTCACTAGGAGCCATGTCATTTGCGTAAAGAGCAAGACAAATCATTTCAAAGTTATCGTCATGAAGAAATTTCAGTCTCGCATTCTCCAAAAGCGGTGGTGCATTTTTGTTTTTCAGCACTGGCACCTACCTGAAACCTTTTTTAGTGGCGATGAGTTTGTGAGCTTCCATTGAGTTGACTGGCGCTTCTTTTTAGGACTGAAAAATCACATCCATGTCTCGTACACAGCCACAGTTGATGAGAAAAAAGACCCATTCGTGCCGTCATCATGCCTTAAATTGCCTTGAAACATGCCACAAGTACAGCCTTTCGGTCATCAATAAGCATTCGTGGCACCCAAGTGAAGAACACTTTTAGTATTTTTTGGTCTTCATGCAGGCCTGTGTGCACCGATCCTACGAAAATGCCAGCTTTACAGGTGATGCGTCCCTCTTTCATTCAGTGATCTTCCAAAACAACTTTCACCATCCTCTAAATCATATTGTCAGACAGGCTGATACGAGATTACATCGGTTTTGTTGTCATATTAAGCACTGCCTTCTTTGACTTGTCATACCCACGAATACACATTGGACACATCCGAGGCATCGTCTCCAAGTCCCGCCCAACTGATGATGAGTTTTGACAGCAATCACATTATGCGAATATAGAAAGCGGATGATTACGAGCTGTTCTTGTTATGAAAACATCGCCATTATAAGTATCAAAAAGAGTCCCATTCCTCACCCCTGCTGCTAGAGTTCTGTGTGCCATACAATGCTGCCATAGCTGTCACACATGCACAATGACTGCAGGCATATTTTAAAACAAACCACATGTTTATATCTCTTTCCAGCCTCTAGGAAAAAGATCGAAGGTCTTATGACTTGAACACACCTCGTACTAGACCTTAAATGCTTAACAACAATTCTTCCTTGCCGTTTTCTGACAGTAATCAAATAAACCATTTTCAAATATTTCTCAAGGACACGCTCGTAGATTACCGTAAATACGACACTGGTTCTTAACAGTTACCACAGTACACACACTGTAGATAATACAAACACAAGACATCGCTAAATTTTCACTATGGAAATGTATAAACAAAGCACACACGTATCTCATGATTCCAAGTTTAAACAGTTCCTCCTACTCAGTTGTCAGCCCACTGGGATAGGAGATGAACAATTACATCTTTATTTAAAACAAGTAAAATTGTGGGAGGTTATCTTCCACGATATGTGCATAGCCAGCCCCAACACTGTACTCATGACTGCACAACTGCCCTGGGCCGGTGGCCGTCCTGTCTGTGTACTGTGCAGCAGGGTATGCTTCTCTGTCTCTGCAAACAACACACCTCACTATCTTCCACTGCCACTGATGAATGCAAGTGATGGCTTATTCTCCAGCAGCCACCCAGAAACTGCCGGCGTCCCCTCCAATAGGTTTACACTGGTGGAGGCTTATCACTCTGTCATCAGCAGAAGCAGTGGAGATGGTGCTCCAAACCACCCACCAACCAGGTAAGATGTATCCCTCCAAGCCGACGAAGACCCAGGAGCCATTCTGTAACTGGACCATTGCATGTAATCAATGACCACACGTCTTACGTGATATTTCCAACAATGACATGTTATTTGACGACATGAGTGTAACTGATACCACACAGTAATTCCTATACAAATACTTTACAGTAATTAGAGACTATACGAATGTATAAATTACAGCATTGTAATGTCCATAAAATTTTCGCCGTACTTTGCTGTGTTCCATACAATAGCTGTATCGAGAATCTATTGCGTAACACATTTTTATATGTTCCATTAATTTGTAGTAACCTCCTTCGTTTTATTGCTTAGAGGATTTCACATTCTAAATATCACCTGTATATACATATAAATGTGGTGAAATAATGTGATTACTGAAGTCTGTTGTAGTCATCTCCCTCATTTTAAGTTAGTAATAATATTTCGTTGCTTAGGATGTTTTGCATTCTAACATACACTCCTGGAAATTGAAATAAGAACACCGTGAATTCATTGTCCCAGGAAGGGGAAACTTTATTGACACATTCCTGGGGTCAGATACATCACATGATCACACTGACAGAACCACAGGCACATAGACACAGGCAACAGAGCATGCACAATGTCGGCACTAGTACAGTGTATATCCACCTTTCACAGCAATGCAGGCTGCTATTCTCCCATGGAGACGATCATAGAGATTCTGGATGTAGTCCTGTGGAACGGCTTGCCATGCCATTTCCACCTGGCGCCTCAGTTGGACCAGCGTTCGTGCTGGACGTACAGACCGCGTGAGACGACGCTTCATCCAGTCCCAAACATGCTCAATGGGGGACAGATCCGGAGATCTTGCTGGCCAGGGTAGTTGACTTACACCTTCTAGAGCACGTTGGGTGGCACTGGATACATGCGGATGTGCATTGTCCTGTTGGAACAGCAAGTTCCCTTGCCGGTCTAGGAATGGTAGAACGATCGTTTCGATGACGGTTTGGATGTACCGTGCACTATTCAGTGTCCCCTCGACGATCACAAGAGGTGTACGGCCAGTGTAGGAGATCGCTCCCCACACCATGATGCCGGGTGTTGGCCCTGTGTGCCTCGGTCGTATGCAGTCCTGATTGTGGCGCTCACCTGCACGGCGCCAAACACGCATACGACCACCATTGGCACCAAAGCAGAAGTGACTCTCATCGCTGAAGACGACACGTCTCCATTCGTCCCTCCATTCACGCCTGTCGCGACACCACTGGAGGCGGGCTGCACGATGTAGGGGCGTGAGCGGAAGACGGCCTAACGGTGTGCGGGACCGTAGCCCAGCTTCATGGAGACGGTTGCGAATGGTCCTCGCCGATACCCCAGGAGCAAAAGTGTCCCTAATTTTCTGGGAAGTGGCGGTGCGGTCCCCTACGGCACTGTGTAGGATCCTACGGTCTTGGCGTGCATCCGTGCGTCGCTGCGGTCCGGTCCCAGGTCGACGGGCACGTGCACCTTCCGCCGACCACTGGCGACAACATCGATGTACTGTGGAGACCTCACGCCCCACGTGTTGAGCAATTCGGCGGTACGTCTACCCGGCCTCCCGCATGCCCACTATACGCCCTCGCTCAAAGTCCGCCAACTGCACATACGGTTCACGTCCACGCTGTCGCGGCATGCTACCAGTGTTAAAGACTGCGATGGAGCTCCGTATGCCACGGCAAACTGGCTGACACTGACGGCGGCGGTGCACAAATGCTGCGCAGCTAGCGCCATTCGACGGCCAACACCGCGGTTCGTGGTGTGTCCGCTGTGCCGTGCGTGTGATCATTGCTTGTACAGCTCTCTCGCAGTGTCCGGAGCAAGTATGGTGGGTCTGACACACCGGTGTCAATGTGTTCTTTTTTCTATTTCCAGGAGTGTATGTCTCTATCTATACACATAGAAACTTGGTGAACTAATGTAACCATTCCGCACAGCAGTCAGGTGTATGGATGAGTCAAATATAGTGCAACACTTGCGAGGAGTCTCTTAAGTGCGAGGCCGCAAAAAGCCGACGATGTTTACAACATTCGACGCCTCACATTTCGTCTACTATGCGGTCACGTTATTGGCTGCTATTGGCAACATGGGGAGGGACTGGAGGTAGACAAAGATATCAAGCTATACGTTGCGGAAGAATCAAATTTATTCACCTAATAGCTTTCTTAAAATCGGATGTTAAGCAATTCGTAGCTGCCGTCGAGTCCGCTCCACTGCTTTGCTGAGAAGACACGTAGCTGTCGCTCTCTGTTGCGTGTGCTGCAGCAACAAGATTCAAACACATTTGAATTCCAACGTTGCCAGTCAATCATCATAGGCCGCACCACCCGCTCCTTCTGTCTCTATAACTTCTACCTCTCCCTTGATGGTCGTCCCATCCAGGTCACCCCCACCCTAACATACATTGGCCTCACCCTCGACTGTCACCTCACCTGGACACCTCACCTCCTGACCATCCAGCAAAAAGCCAATCCCTGCCTCCACCTCCTGAAACTCCTGTCTGGCCAGACATGGGGATTACATCCACCATCCTCAACACCCACAAATCTCTCATCCATCCTATCTTCAGTTACGCCAGTGTTGCCTGGATCTCCACACCCACCCGCTTTTACAAGGCCCTCCAAATTCTCGAATTCCATGTGCTCTGCCTTGCCTTCCATATCCGCCTTCCTTCCCCCACATGGCTCCTGTACGACCTCATCCCCTTTCCCGCCTCCTCCTTTTCCTCGAACATCTCCGCATCCTTTACACTGTCCGCACGATAGATCATCCCCACCCCTCTGGTCTCCTCCTTCCTCTCCATCCCCCACATGTTGCTACACCTCTGTCACTGTATCCCTCCCTCTCTCCATCTCCACACCCTCCATCTCCTTCATCAGGGCAATTTCCAGCACCTCCCTCTCCCGGATGTTGAACTTTGCTTTGACGTCTACCCTTCCTTCCAACTGTAACCTGGCCTTGTTCCCCCCACCCCCACCCCAGGGCCCCCTTTTTCCTCTCCCCTCCTTCTCCCAGAGCAGATTTTCATCCTTCCCTCCCTGAGTCCCGGAACCCCTCCTTCGCCTGTTTTCCTCCTCCATTCCTTCCTCCCCGGCCCTCCTTCAGCACGCCCCCCACCTCATGCCTCTTTCTCTCCTCTCCTCCTTGCCTCCTTTTCCCTAATCCCCTCTTCCCCTATCCCCTTTTCCCTGTCAACCCCTGGCAGATAGTCACATGTTTTTATACATTATCAGTGTGATAAATTTCTGTTGTGTTTTGGTGTCATCATACAGTGTCCTCAAGTGCCGTGGTTGTTTCAATTGAGTGCTCGACCTGTTTTTCGTCCATGACTGTTCCATGCTTCGCCGTCCATCACATGGCTGCTTTCATCGTTGTACGACTTTTATGTTCCAGCCGTATTTTGCCTGGTACATTTTAATCTAGTGTGTGTTTTTTGTGTAACTTACTTTTAGATTTTTATCTCCGATTTAAAGTCACCGTTTTGTATGCTTTCTTTTCTTCTGTTCCGCCTTTTTTGTTTCTGTATTCCGTCATGTTTTCTTCTTTATATTCTTTTACATGTCTTCCTGTCTGTTTATGTCTCTTCGGTTGAAGAACAGAGCTTATGCTGCTGCCAGCCCACCACTGATGGGGAGTGGAAATTACAATAAAGGAAAAAGAAACGTCGCCAATTGCAGCAGGAGGAATGCAGCGACACAGATGTTGCTCACGTAGGACATTTCTGTAACTACACCTGCAGTTGTGGTTTGTCGCCTGAAGCTGTTGCGTGCTGTCGCTCGCTGTCGCTCGCTTCTGTCGCTCATGTAGGACATGGCCTAGTCAATGCGTAACTGACTAGCGTGCTAGTAGTGTTGATACAGAGCAAAGCAATGGAAACGATAAACAAAGCAAATTTTGCATTATCTCAACAACAACAGATGCCGAAACTTAAATTTCTTCAGAAAGAAAATGGTTCAAATGGCTCTGAGCACTACGGAACTTAACATCTATGGTCATCAGTCGCCTAGAACTTAGAACTACTTAAACCTAACTAACCTAAGGACATCGCACAACACCCAGTCATCACGAGGCAGAGAAAATCCCTGACCCCGCCGGGAATCGAACCCGGGTCCTCAGAAAGCAACCCAAGGAACTTCGTAGAGTGAGAAAGAAGTGGCAGATGAAATATTCGTGCTTCTGCAAGATCTCATCAGAATGTGTGATGTTGTATATGAACGATTGTGCAGACAGGGTACATCAGGAGTATAATGACGACGATACTTGCTTAAGAAGCAAAGGTGATACTGGAACAGGTGTCCAGCATTGTAGGTCATCATGCTTGTCAGACAGGGAACCACAAATCCCATCTCCAGTGAAACCCAATAACGAACAACCATTGTCCAAGGAATGGGTAGTAAACATAATTGGGTACATGGAAGGTCGTCTGCAACATAGTAAAATGGCAGTTAGGAATTCAGAACAGGTCAGCTGCAATACGACTATGTAGTGCATAAGAAAAACTAAACATACTCAAGAGAGGATAAGATGCACTTGTTACGAAATACGGTGTCTGAGCGTTTCAAGGATGCCCAATACAATTTACAGGACGTACTACGTTGTGCACATCAAATTGCACACATCATAGATTACAGTGATTTACAGGGAAGCAGTGGACGCTTGCGTAACTTAAAACAGTGCTATAGCATTGGAAGATAATGAAATTCAAACAAATCATCAACTTCATGATGCACAGCAAATTGCGGTATCGCCCGGAAATTTTGAGGATGAGATAAACTTATCCAATCGTTCAGTAAGGAATTTGTCTTCAACTCCAACCAAATGGGACTTGATGAGTAAATGCATATGAAACGAGCCCTGGAAATTAGTGGTGCCAAGAGAGTTGTACCAAGATCAATTAACATCAATGCCTTAACGCAATTATGCCCACTGCTAATATTTATTGTGCTGCGAGAAGCTGGAAGCATCTGCCCCCTATATTTTCTCTAATATGTGTGATTTTCCTAAGGCAATAGGGAATATTTATGTCGCAGCAAGTGAGATTCGGCAAATGGACATAAGAGAACTAAAAAAAATGGTTCAATGGCTCTGAGCACTATGGGACTTAACATCTCAGGTCATCAGTCCCCTAGACTTAGAATACTTAAACCTAACTAACGTAAGGACAACATACACATCCATACCCGAGGCAGGATTCGAACCTGCGACAGTAGCAGCAGCGTGGATCGGGACTGAAGTACCTAGAACCGCTCGGCCCCATCGGCCGGCTAAGAGAACTACAACTATGGTATCAGCACTGCTTTTGGACAATAGCTGGTCAAAATAACTTCCTATGCTTGATTCCTGGTCTGCGTATGAAAATCATATTCCTTTACAGTAAACTATCCCTCCTGGAAAGGGTGTGACATTGCAGTTCATACTACACTACTGGATATTAAAATTGCTACACCAAGAAGAAATGCAGATAAATAACGGGTATTCATTCGACAAATATATTATACTCGAACTGACATGTGTTTACATTTTCACGCAATTTGGGTGCATTGATCCTGCAAAATCAGTACACAGAACAACCACCTCTGGCCATAATAACGGCCTTGATACGCCTGGGCATTGAGTCAAACAGAGCTTGGATGGCGTGTACAGGTACAGCTGCCCATGCAGCTTCAACACGATAGCACAGTTCATCAAGAGTAGTGACTGGTGTATTGTGACGAGCCAGTTGCTCGACCGCCATTGACCAGACGTTTTCAATTGGCGAGAGGTCTGGAGAATGTGCTGGCCAGGGCAGCAGTCGAACATTTTCTGTATCCAGAAAGGCCCGTACAGGACATGCAACTCGCAGTCGTGCATTATCCTGCTGAAATGTAGGGTTTCACAGGGATCAAATGAAGGGTAGAGCCACGGGTCGTAACACATCTGAAATGTAGCGTCCACTGTTCAAAGTGCCGTCAATGCCAACAAGGGGTGACCGAGACGTGTAACCAATGTCACCCCATACCATCACGCTGGGTGATACGCGAGTATGGTGATGACGAATACACGCGTTCACCGCAATGTCACCAAAAACGGATGCGACCATCATGATGCTGTAAACAGAACCTGGATTCATCCGAAAAAATGACGTTTTGCCATTCGTGCACCCATGTTCGTCGTTGAGTACACCATCGCTGGCGCTCCTGTCTGTGATGCAGTGTCAAGGGTAACCGCAGCCATGGTCTCCGAGCTGATAGTCCATGCCGCTACAAAGCTCGTCGAACTGTTCGTGCAGATGGTTGTTGTCTTGAAACGGCCCCATCTGTCGACTCAGGGATCGAGACGTGGCTGCACGATCGGTTACAGCCATGCGGATATAATGCCTGTCATCTCGACTGCTACTGGTACGAGGCCGTTGGGTTCCAGCACGGCGTTCCGTATTGCCCTCCTGAACCCACCGAGTCCATATTCTGCTATCAGTCATTGGATCTCGACCAACGCGAGCAGCAACGTCGCGATAAGATAAACCGCAATCGCGATAGGCTACAATCTGACGTTTCTCAAAGTCGGAAACGTGATGGTACGCAGTTCTCCTCCTTACACGAGGCAGCACAACGATTCACCAGGCAACGCCGACCAACTGCTGTTTGCGTATAAGAAATCGGTTGGAGACTTTCCTCATGTCAGCACGTTGTAGGTGTCGGCACCGGCGCCAACCTTGTGTGAAAGCTTGCATATCACAGCATCTTCTTCCTGTCGGTTGAATTTGGCGTCTGTAGCACGTCATCTTCCTGGTGTAGCAATTTTAATGGCCAGCAGTGTACCTGGAACCAAGGCGCAAATTCAGTAGCTGAATGTTCGCTTTTTCCGTGCTTATAAAACTTATTATCACACTATCTGCAGGTACACCTTAAAGGATGGCCAGTTTCACGTCAAGCTCCATGACGAGCTGTTTTGATTTCATTTGCGTGTCATCACATTCCATCAGTTCTCATCACCTCGCATTCTCTAAGAGCTAATATTTAGTTGAACGACATGCACGGTTTGGAACTCCCAAGGAGTTCGGCTTCGTCTTGATGGTGCAAACCTTTGTGATCACTGCGGTGCGCCATTTTTCATTCGGTGTTCGTGGTGGAAGTTGATGGTTTGATCTGAACATGTCTTCAATATCGACGATGTCCATTTTCTGAAGTGTAAAATATAAATCCCACAGGCGGTTGATTTCTGCGCCTGTTGCACACTCATTTTCTGTAGCTCTCCTGATGCACGTGGTGAATCATTAGCATCTTTGTCATGTCATAATTGTTAACAAAACAATTTCAAATGAGGCTCACTAAAGACTGAATTGCAGCCTCGCAACCAAAAATCCCCTGCTAGGAAATGCAGCAGCAAATCAATAATAAATACTGGTTTCGATGAAAAAAGAACAACCTGAGCGACTAGAGACAGGACTTCAAATTCACAGAACTTGTACGTTAAAATGTCGTGCAAAAATGATTAGCAATTCAGCCACCTCCGTTCAGGATGTTTCCTGTTGCCTCAAAGGCACGGGGTCCGCCATGGGCCATGATAACTTATTCCACGCGTGATGGCGACGCGTGTAAGACGCGAATGGTGTCCTGTGGTAATGCCATCCATGCTGCATTCATCTGGTTCCAAAGTTCATCCGTGGTAGTTGGCGTTCGGCCACAGCACTGCACCTGTCGTTTCACCATACTCCACACATTTTCGATTGCTGACATGTCTGGTGATCTAGCTGGCCAGGGCAAAAGGCTGGCATCTGGTGACACTAAGAGCGCACGTGTTCCTGCAGCAACTTCTGGTCGTGCATTGTGTTGCTGAAAAATTGTTGTTCAGTTGTGCAGAAAAGTTATGGCTAAAGATTGCAGGATGTCATTCATGTAGGTCACAGTTGTCACAGTGCTCTGGACACACGCCAACAGTGACTTTTGGCTGTACCCAATAGCATCGCATACCATAAGGCCTTGAGTTGGCGCTTATGTCTAGTGCAAATGCGGTAACTGTTATCCTGTTTCCCCCAACTGTGGTGAACCAAAATGCAGCCATCATTTTCAAACAACCTAGATTAGTCCGAAAGCGCTATCTGATGCTGTCCCAAATGAAGTCGTTTCATACATCATCGCCGTCTAGAATGTTTCTACACATTCGTCAAAGGTAGGCACAGAAGTGGACGATACGCACATAACCCATGCCACAATGACCTGTGACAGACTGCCAGTTTGCACTGCTGAAACACTTCGTCCCACATGAGGAGCAATTTCCCGATGGATCCATCACTTTTTCTCATGCCAATAATGCGCCCTCTTTCAAACTCACTGATTTGATGGTACATTTCGTGCATATGTCTGCAAGACAACTCCCGCATATGCTCAAGTCGCACTAATCGATTACCTTCAGTTTGTAGCGATAATAAGAACAGCAGGCACATTTTGCTGGTACGTTGTGTTGGCGCTACAATATCGATGTTGACCTTGAATGCGCTGGCCGACATGGTTGGAATGCTAATCATTTCTGCAGAACATACTAATGTACATGTCCTGTTAATATGAATGTACTATCTCTAGTCATTTAAGGTGGTCTGTTTTTTTCTAAACATGAGTGTATTTACTCGTATCATATACTATCTATGATAGACAAAAATTGTACATATGCTTTACATAGTTTCCCCCCCCCCCCCAGACAATGATAATGTGGACTGTACTGATAAAAATCAGATGCATAACACCTGCATAGTATCTTATGATATACGGTATAGAGTACAGTACATACATCATTTCGCCGGCCGCGGTGGTCTAGCGGTTCTAGGCGCGAAGTCCGGAACCGCGCGACTGCTACGGTCGCAGGTTCAAATCCTGCCTCGGGCATGGATGTGTGTGATGTCCTTAGGTTAGTTAGGTTTAAGTAGTTCTAAGTTCTAGGAGACTGATGACCACAGATGTTAAGTCCCATAGTGCTCAGAGCCATTTGAGCCATACATCATTTAACATCTCTCCTAGCTCCATGCCGAGGAAAATAATTTGTAAACATTGCTCCCACGCCTGCAGTTGTCTGCTCCATCACTTTCGGGTACAGTGCCATACTATACTATTTGGCTAATATGTTGTACTATGCTGTATGTGAGGGTGAACTTGAGAGGAACAGTCTTTTCCCTCCATCACTTCCACGCACACATCTTGTGTGGTTCCCCCAACATTATTTCCACCTGTTACATAAATCTTGGATCTTTAGAGTATGTACAATACTTTGACGGTTGCAGTTGGTCATTATACTGTATTATCAACATACTAGTAAGTGAAATCTGGTGTCATTGTTGTTAGGTGGTAATGGGGATCGATTTTGTATCAGTAGGCCTAGAGTTGTATTTAAGATAGACAGTCACCCCAAAGCCTGATATTGAAAGGCATTTCACCTCCATCACAAATCCTGTGTTTTAGTGTATGCAACTGCTGGCTTTGTCAGCTATCATTGTGTTGATGGAAGTTATTCTGGGTAGACATTTGGAAGAAAAACATGAAGAAGAAGCAAGTCAGTTCCTCGAACATCATTTCCATGTGTTACATACATCTTCACAATATATCAGAAGCTGTATGTCTCACTTGTTTAAATAAGGGTTTTTCCTTGCTGTGAGAATGGAGTTAGTGAAGATCAGTTATGACTAATAGTTTTAGGGTCTTGATCATAGTCATAACTAGGAGCAGGAACTACTAGTCCCACCACCACTAGGCAACAAAAATTATGATCTCTAAAATGAACTCGCATCTGCCAGTTCGCAGAGACATTACGTTTCGGTATCCATATGAAGAAAGTCAGAACAGAGTAAGGATACTGACTAGTAGCAAGTAGAGTCGAAGCTATGAATACTGAAATTGCACAAATGTATCGCGTTCATTTCTGTTCTCCTTGAAAACTGAAAATACCAGATGGTTCTAGGTTCTAGAAGCCCCTACTAACGTGGTAGTTTCAGTTCCCAATGTTTGTTCTGGTGTTAGCGGTCAAAGTCGAAAACTTCTAAAATGTGAATACAGAGAATATGAATTTGCAAGTAACAGAGCGTTAGCTGTCAGTCATTAAAGTAATATATTGGGTATTTTTTAGATGAAGTTGGTTTTTTAATAAGAAAAAAATACCATAAACTTAAAATATATTTTTGTACGTGTTCTGAACACTGTCTGATCAAAGGTATGCCGACACCGCTATGTATTGCGGAACTGACCACTAGGTGTCACGAGAGGCGAAGCCGCCTGTATAAAAGGAGGCGGGGAGTATTGTATTATCGGTCAGAATCGATAACAACAGGATAGGACGTTCACTGTTCAGCGACTACGAACATAGACTAACCATGGGATGTCACCTAAGTAAGTAATAGTTTACGGACATGTCAGCCCTTCTAAAGTCGTCCAAGTCGATTGTGTGTGACATTCTTGTGAAGTTGAAACTACAGCTAAACCTAGACCAAAGTCGAAAACTTCTAAAATGTGACGGACTGAAAAAAAAGCCGAACATTGCGGAGTGTGGCTGCAAAAAAAAGGCATGAAATCGTCGGGAGCAATCACTCGTGAGTAGTGTTACATGTGTAACTACACTACTGGCCTTTACAACTAATACACCACGAAGATGACGTGCTACAGACGCGAAATTTAACCGTCAGGAAGAAGGTGCTGTGATATGCAAATGATTAGCTTTTCAGAGCATTCGTTGGCGCCGGTGGCGACACCTACAACGTGCTGACATGAGGAAAGTTTCCAACCGATCTCACATACAAAAACACCAGTTGACCGGCGTTGCCTGGTGAAACGTTGTTGTGATGGCTCGTGTAAGGAGGAGAAATGCGTACCATCACGTTTCCGACTTTGATAAAGGTCGGATTGTAGCCTATCGCGATGGCGGTTTATCATATCGCGACATTGCTGTTCGCGTTGGTCGAGATCCAATGACTGTTAGCAGAATATGGAACCGGTGGGTTCAGAAGGATAATACGGAACGCCGTGCTGGATACCAACGGCCCCGTATCACTAGCAGTCAAGATGACAGTCATCTTATCCGCATGGCTGTAACGGAACGTGCAGCCACGTCTCGATCCCTGAGTCGACAGACGGGGACGTTGGGAAGACAACTACCATCTGCACAAACAGTTCGACGACGTTTGCAGCAGCATGGACTTTCAGCTCGCATACCATGGCTGCGGTTACCCTTGACGCTGCATCACAGACAGGAACGCCTACGAGGGTGTACTCAACGACGAACCTGGGTGCACGAATGGCAAAACGTCATTTTTTCGGATGAATCCAGGTTCTGTCTACAGCATCACGATGGTCGCATCTGTGTTTAGAGCCATCGCGGTGAACGCATATTGGAAGCGTGTATTCGTCTCCCCATACTGGCGTGATGGTATGGGGCGCCATTAGTTACACGTCTCGGTCACCTCTTGTTCGCATTGACGGCACTTTGAACAGTGGACGTTACATTTCAGATGTGTTACGACCCGTGGCTCTACTCTCCATTCGATCCCTGCGAAACCCTACATTTGAGCTTGATGATGCATGACCGCATGTTGCAGGTCCTACACGGGCCTTTCTGGATACAGAAAATGTTCGACTGCTGCCCTGGGCAGCACATTCTCCAGATCTCTCACCAATTGAAAACGTCTGGTCAATGGTGGCCGAGCAACTGGCTCGTCACAATACACCAGTCACTATTCTTGATGAACTGTGGTATCGTGTTGAAGCTGCATGGGCGGCTGTACCTGTACAAGCCATCCAAGCTCTAAATAAATGCCTAGGCGTATCAGGGCCGTTATTGTTCTGGGTACTGATTTTTCGTGATCTATGCACCCAAATTGCGTGAAAATGTAATTACATTTCAATTCTGGTATAATATATTTGTCCAATGAATAGCCCTTTATCATCTGCATTTCTTCTTGGTGTAACAATTTTAATGGCCAGTAGTGTAAATGTTTGAAAGATATTGTTGGCTGGAATACTTCAAGCCATTTTCTGTGTTTAATCGGAAATTTAGTGTTGCCTGAAGCATGTAGCACTATATTTTTTTTTTTAGCCCAAATAGCAATTTCACAACGACACTTCATTGTTTTTAGCTTGTTGCTTTTGTGGCGTCCCTGCACAGGTGGTGCTTTCACCAATCTTGAGTCGCTGCCACCTGCGTCGCAAAGTGAGGACGTTGGCGACATCGGGGTGGTTTTCTAAAATGGGATTCACCCTTCACAACCTTTATAACGGATATGAGAGGTAAAAAGAATCTCCTACGTTGATTGGGAGTTTGGTAATGTCAGCATTGTCGACTACAAAGCAGTAGTGTCGTAGACAGATTATGAGAAAGTTATAAGTCATTAACACCTTTATTTAGCTGTTAGATACAAGTGAGATTGTTGAGAATTAGAGTAGGTGAGATATCAGATCTACTACCCTTTGCTATACACTCAGTTAACTATCGAAATGAAATAGAGACGAGTGCTCTTACTCACAAACGTTCTGCTACCTGCTGGCCCCTTGAGCCTGATTCAGTATTACTGTATGGTCACTTGGCTTTCCATTTCAAAGGACAAGTCGTCAGTTATAACTTGGTCCTTTAACTGACTCGTGGGAACAGAGACAGAACTTCTCTGTTCAATACTATTCCAAGAAGTGAACAACAACGACTTATCTCGCAGTTGCTATGCGTCTCCAGAGTCTTTCCACCGGCTTCTCGTGGCTGAAGAAACTAGTCGTCATCAGCTGTAACAGCAGCATCGCCACTCCGGACTGCATCTGATTTTGCGAACCTCCTCTCTGCTGGTAACGGCCCCTTTTGTATCAGTCATAATTAATCTGGGTGCACACGGTGTTCTCGTGTGACCTCAGTACTGTCGTGCAATGCGTGCATTGACGGTGTATTGCCTGGTTGGACTCTCTCTTTGGGAGAATTCCGTCTGCATGTGTCTGCCTTAATGTTAGATTAATTCTAATGGCATACATTATGTGCATCAGTGTAATATTTCCTCCATCTTATTTGACCTTTTTCCATCAGTGTGTTGGCGCCTGCTCTAGTGTCTGTGTACTGGCTTGTTGGCTAAATGACGAGTGGCCTCCAGTTAAAGTGGCGTTATCTTCTCCAGATATCCTGTTAGCTGTCCTATTCGTCAAGTATTCTTTGGAGGCAAGGCAATTATTGCAGCCTCAAATACTTTTCTTTTTGATCTAACTCTTAACTAAATTTTTTAATTGTCTGAGACCACGACGATTTACATTTCTTTCTTTTCGACAAGTTTCGGGATCGCAGCTCTGTGCTCAAGCGCTCTTTCTTGTTATCAGTGAAGCTGTAAATATGGCACCTGGCACCATCACTGGCAACAGCTGGTTTGCCACCTTGGCTGGTAACAAGAATAAGCGCTTGAACAAGGGGCTACTATCCCGGAAGTAATCAAAGAGAAAGAAAAGGAAATCAAGAAAATAAAATCAATGAACTGTCCGGAGAAATGTTTCATCAGCTATGAATCCTCACATACAATTTTCCTTATAAAATAATGGGGAAGATCATGAACCAGAGCCGGCCGCGGTGGTCTCGCGGTTCTAGGCGCGCAGTCCGGAACCGTGCGACTGCTACGGTCGCAGGTTCGAATCCTGCCTCGGGCATGGATGTGTGTGATGTCCTTAGGTTAATTAGGTTTAAGTAGTTCTAAGTTCTAGGGGACTAATGACCACAGCAGTTGAGTCCCATACTGCTCAGAACCATTTGAATCATTTTTCATGAACCGCAATACCTCTTGCGCTACCAGAAGTTAATTCCCGTTCTGAGTTCCAGACATCTTGTCGTCTGGCATACGGCAATATCGTGTCTGCCGGGAAGAAACAACAACATCCACAATGGCCACATGAATAATATCCGTCCAGTAAGAGCTGGTTTAAGACCACGCGGGGCTTATAGCACTAATGGAGTGCAGGGCACCTTTTCAGTAACGTTTATTCGTAATTTCTGAAAGTATTATTTGAGTTCCATGCTGTATGAGAAGGTAAGCTCGGCCGTTCTTGCTTAGACATACCAGTATTATGCTCAGCCAAAGGTGTCATTCGGATGCGATACCAAGGGGCGCAGGAAAAGGACAGTGCTCTCTCGGCAGATAACGGCTTCCCAGACCTTGGAGCCGCTACTTCTGATTCAAATAGCTCCTCGACTGGCAACGTGCTGTTGAGTGTACCCTGCTTTCGTCCTCCCACCAAGGAAAAGGGCCTGGCACTACCGGGACTTGAACCCCGGTCTTCTATATCGCAATCAGTCACGTTGACTACTCAACTACGAATGTGGACACATGCAGATAACCTCTAAAAGAAATTTATTTAACTGACTTAAGCCCTGACAGTAGCTGTGCACTTTGATTCTCGAATCATCGTCTGACCAACATCACAAACCAGTATTCGAGACCAAGGGTGTGTCCAGGATCTGAGCTAGGGTGATGAGGCGGGGCAACTCATATTAACTTGGGGAAGGGATGGAGAGACAACGGACCGTAGTTGCTTGAAAAATAAAACCCAGAACTATTTAAAAAAATTTATGAGTAATAAACGCAGGTTTATTACTCATAAAAAATTTTAAGAGTACCTCGTTAACAAGTACCTACTGCCTTTAATTCTCTTTAGTGAGAGAGTGTGGTTTGTATTTTTTAAGTAAGGTCCGCTTATGAATAAGAGTTGAAATGATTTGCATCCATTTCCAGCATGCTTAGGCGCAATTTGCAGCCGTATAGTCTGTTTGTGTGTTGTGCAGTAGAAGTTGAGCCAGCCGCCGACAGTGAGGTGCGATTTGAAATTCGATTCTTGAGAACAAGGAAACTCCGACAGCCATACCAAACAAGCTGCATAGCACACTTTCTTCCAGTATGATTTTTCTCCATGACAATGCAAAGCCATATGTTCAGCACAAACATAAGGTTTAATCATCTCTTTTGGGTTGGAACAACTCGATCATCCACCTTACAGTCAAGATCTTACATTCGCTTTTTTTTCAGTTATTAATGGTGTTCTGTGTTGGTGAACGGTTCAACGATGACGAAGATGTGATAAGTGCAGTCATGGATTGGGTTTCTTCACAGACGGCACATCTCTTTGAGTTCAGAATTAAAAACCCTACTGAGCGGTATGTCAAATAGCAGTTTCACAGCGACGCTTCATTGTTTTTAGTTTGTTCGTTTTAATTCCCTTCCTTTAGACAAGTTTCGGGACCGCAGTTCTATGCTCAAGCGCTCTTTCTTATTACCAGAGGAACTGTGAAGATGGCACCTGGTGTCATTATTGACCACAGGTGGCTTGCCAACATGAATGGAAACGAGAATCAAAGAATGGGAAAATCAAAGAATGCGTTTCATTGGCAGAACACTTAAACACTGTAACAGATCTACTAAAGAGACTGCCTACACTACACTCTTTCGGAGTACTGCTGCGCGATCCGGAATCCTTACCAGATAGATTTAACGGAGTTCGTTGAGAAACTTCAAAGAAGAGCAGTACATTTTGTATTATTGTGAAGTATGAGAGACAATGTCACTGACATTGATACAGGATGTGGGGTTGGACATCATTAAGGAAAGGGCGTTTCTCGTTGCGGAAGAATCTTCTCACTAAATTTCAATCGCCAACTTTCTCCTGCGAATGTGAAAATATTTTGTTGATGCCGAACTACAGAGAGAGAAACGATCATCGTAATGAAACAAAGAAAATCAGGTCTCGCACGTAAAGGTATAGGTGTTCGTTTTTTTGAGATTGGAATAATAGAGGCTTATTGTGAATGGCGTTCAGTGAACCCTCTGCCACGCACTTAAGTGTGACTTGCAGAGTATTTATGTAGATGTAGATGAAGCGCTTGAACATAAGGCTGCTATCCCGAAAGTAATCGACAAGAAGGAGATGTAACCCAAGAATATAAAAAAAATAAAGTGTCGCTGCATGACTTTTATTTCCGGAGAAATGTGTCATCAGCTACGGATCCACACATAAAATTCTCCTTCTAAAGTAATGGGAAATTACGTAGTGAAGTAGATAAATTTACACCATCTGATTAAATATATTTGGACATGTATTAGTGGACATTAGTAAAGGGTGCGCCCGTCATTTGCCTTTGTGACAACTTGAACTCTGCTGAGGATTTCAGTGAGGTGTCTGAAACTCTGTAAAGCAACGGTTCCCTTTTCTTCCCAAAACTCGAAAACAGAGAAGGTATTGGTGTGGACGCTGTGATCTGGAGCAATCTTGTCGTTCTAACTCATCCCAAATCTGTTCAGTTGGGTTCATGTCGGGATTGTGGGCAGGCTAGTCCACTTCAGCAATGTTTTTGTCCACAAACCAGTGCTCACAGATGCTGCTTTATGACAGGGTGCATTTCTTCACTGATACAAACATTCATCGTCTCCGAACTGTTACTCTACTATAGGCAGTACAAAATGTTTTAAGATTCTTCGACATTTAGAGATTGTTTTAGCTCAGTAAGGAAACCCCACACTAACCACATACAACACCCTAATACCGTAACACACCACCTTTTCTGTAATTCAGTGTTGGCAGTACACATGATGGCAGGTAACCTTCCCTAGAAATTAGTAAATCTAAACTCTTCCATCGGGCTGCCACACAGTCTAGTGTGACTCATCATTGCAAATCATTCGCTTCCAGTTGTCCATTGTCCAATGGGGGCGCTCTTTACACCACCTCAAGCGTCGCTTTACAATGACCACAGAAACGTAAGGTTTATGAGAATTTGTCCGACCAATCTGCATGGTGTTACAAAAAGGTACGGCCAAACTTTCAGGAAACATTCCTCACACACAAATAAAGAAAATGTGTTATGTGGACGTGTGTCCGGAAATGCTTAATTTCCATGTTAGAGCTCATTTTAGTTTCGTCAGTATGTACTGTACTTCCTCGATTCACCGCCAGTTGGCCCAATTGAAGGAAGGTAATGTTGACTTCGGTGCATGTGTTGACATGCGACTCATTGCTCTACAGTACTAGCATCAAGCACATCATACGTAGCATCAACAGGTTAGTGTTCATCACGAACGTGGTTTTGCAGTCAGTGCAATGTTTACAAATTCCGAGTTGGCAGATGCCCATTTGATGTTTGGATTAGCACGGGGCAATAGCGGTAGCGCGGACGTTTGTATCCAGACAGATTTCCAGAACGAAGATGTCCCGACAGGAAGACGTTCGAAGCAATTCATCGGCGTCTTAGGGAGCACGGAACATTCCGGCCTATGACTCGCTACTGGGGAAGACCTAGAACGGCGAGGACGCCTGCAATGGACGAGGCAATTCTTCGTGCAGTTGACGATAACCCTAATGTCAGCGTCAGAGAAGCTGCTGCTGTACAAGGTAACGTTGACCACGTCACTCTTTGGAGAGTGCTACGGGAGAACCAGTTGCTTCCGTACCATGTACAGCGTGTGCAGGCACTATCAGCAGCTGATTGGCCTCCACGGGTACACTTCTGCGAATGGTTCATCCAACAATGTGTCAATCCTCATTTCAGTGCAAATGTTCTCTTTACGGATGAGGCTTCACTCCAACGTGATCAAATTGTAAATTTTCACAATTAACATGTGTGGGCTGACGAGAATCTGAACGCAATTGTGCAATCACGTCATCAACACAGATTTTCTGTGAACGTTTGGGCAGGCATTGTTGGTGATGTCTTGATTGGGCCCCATGTTCTTACACCTACGCTCGATGGAGCACGTTATCATGATTTCATACGGATACTCTACCTGTGCTGCTAGAAAATGCCTTTACAAGTACGACACAACATGTGGTTCATACACGATGGAGCTCGTGCACATTTCAGTCGAAGTGTTCGTACGCTTCTCAACAACAAATTCGGTGACCGATGGTTTGGTATAGGCGGACCAATTTCATGGCCTCCACGCTCTCCTGACCTCAACCCTCTTGACTTTAATTTATGGGGGCATTTGAAAGCTCTTGTCTATGCATCCCCGGTACCAAATGTAGAGACTCTTCGTGCTCGTATTGTGCACGGCTGTGATACAATACGCCATTCTCCAGGGCTGCATCAGCGCATCAGGGATTCCATGCGACGGAGGGTGGACGCATGTATCCTCGCTAAGGGAGGACATTTTGAACATTTCCTGTAACAAAGAGTTTGAAGTCAGGCTGGTACGTTCTGTTGCTGTGTGTCTCCATTCCATGATTAATGTAATTTGAAGAGAAGTAATAAAACGAGCTCTAACATGGAAATTAAGCGTTTCCGGACACATGTCCACATAACATATATTCTTTCTTTGTGTGTGAGGAATGTTCCCTGAAAGTTTGGCCGTACCTTTTTGTAACACCCTGTATATCACTCTTTCAACTCCCTAAACACAGTCAAAAACTGCTGGTAGCACTGAAGAACTCACGAGTGACTCCTCCTGACGATTTCATGTGAGTTTTTACAACCACACTCCGCAATGCTCGACGGTTTTTTTCTGTCCGTCAGACAAGATGGCCAACAACTGTTATAACTGATCCTTGTCATCCTGGATACTGGCAATGGGACGCAGTTGACGTCAGAGCTCGTCCCACACATGTTCTGCCGCGGACATATATGGCATCTTGCTGGCAACGGAACTACCTCAACATCACAAAGATAGTTCATGGATATACGTGCCATATGTGGACGACCATTGTCTTGTTGCAAAACCGTACCACTGTACTGTCGCGTGGGAGATAATACATAAGGATGCAAGATATCCGTGACGTACAATCATGCCGTCAGAGTTCCCTCTGCCACTACCAGCCACGATCTGAAATCGTACCCAATTGCTCCCCCTATCATGACATCAGGGCTAACACCGCTGTGTATTTCCAAAACACTGGAAAAATTGGATCTCTCCCCAGATCGCCGCAGTATTCGTCGACAGTGGTGAGCCAGGATAGTGTTGAAAGACGATTCAGCGCTGTACACAGTGTGGCATCGTTCATCACCTTCGTAAACATGTTAGTTATCTAGTAAGTGGGTCACAGGATGCTGGGCTGTGATGTTATCCGTGCGTCTGGGTAAGACTACGTATTAACACGGTCCATCAGGTGATAGATAGTGGACGAAACGTGAGTGAGGGTAGCGATTTGAAGAGCAGAGGGAAAAAAGTGCCATGGCTCGTGCCGTGGGAAAAAAAAACCTGTGCGACAGTGGGATGGGTAGTAAGAGCAGTAGTGGCTTACTAGCTGCAAAAGCTCATGCAAGGTTGGATTTGTTAGTATAGGTATCATGCATCATTACCGTGACAAGCGATGGCGATGTGTCCCAGTTGCTGCAGCTGCTACATTCCTGGAACAATCAAGATCGTTATACAGGAGTGGGAGATCGGCCATAGATTATCTCACTGTGTGGGGGATGTGTGGAGCTTGTCTGCATGCAGTGTACGGTACGGCTTCCCTGCGTGGTGCCAGTTATTCGGCAGTGTATTCCAACTGGATATCCAGTAATGGCATCTGATTAACAGGGGCTCACCTGTACCGTTGTGTTTGAGTGTGCTAGGCCATAGATGTTAGGTCCTTACAAGTATGTCTTTCGGTCTTTTATGTTTGCATCTATGGTTGTGGTCGTAGTTCCCCAGACTCAGAATAAACGGGTTCTGCGAATGTGTGGAGTTTCTGTAAAGTCTTGTGGCGAGTTTGTGGATTACCTCCGTGAGAGTCTCAAGTCGGTATTCCCGGTGAAGGTTCGCGATGCGTGTGTATCGTGGAGCATTGCTTATGATTTTGAGTACTTTGTTTCGTATGAGCTGCAGACGGCGCAGGCGTGTAGGCGCAGCGTATCCCCAGACAGGAGCTGCGTACGTCATCAGGGGTAGAATAAGTGCCATGTACATGGACCTCGACACCCGTCTGTCCAGTGTGCTGCGCCTGTTGAGCATGAGATAGAGCTGTTTGAGCCTCGCGCTAGCTCGGTTGGTCATGTTTTATATGTGGTCCCCCCAGAGTAATTTCCGGTCTAGCCAGACACCGAGGTATTTGACTTTCTCGCGGAAACGTATTGGACGTGCATATAGAGTTATTGGTCTGCAGTAGCGGTGATTTCGCAGTTGCTTCGGTCTTCTAGTGAACAGAACGGTTTCGCACTTGTCGACGTTTACTCTAACACGCCATTTCTCCAACCAAGGCTCGGCCACTCTGAGTGCAGTCTGTGGGCGTGATGTAATGTTTGATGGTTTCCAATCTTGCGCAAGGATGGCTGTGTCATCCGCGTAGATTGCCATCGTTGTGTTGTGTGTGGTTGGTAGATCGTTTATGTAGAGGTTAAACAATAGGGGGCCTACGATGCTTCCCTGGGGTACTCCCGCTTGTGTACCGTGTCGTGTTGATTGTTTTCCCTGCACGTCAGTGTTGAAACTCCTGTCTGTGAGGTATGAGTGTATTAGACGCAGCAGCCCGTCGGGGAATCCCGCGTCGCTGAGTTTGCGGATGAGGCCGTTGTGCCATAGACGGTCGAAAGCCTTTTCGATGTCCAGGAACACCGCCCCTGTAGCTTTGTTTATGTTGAAGCCATATGTTATATGTCCAACGACCCATAGGAGTTGTTTTGTTGTGGAGTGGTGATTCCTGAGGCCGAATTGCTCCGGTCTCAAGATTTCATTTGTTATGCAGTGCCTAGTGATGCGTTTGAGAATCACCTTCTCAACAATCTTACTGAGCAAGCTCATAAGGCTGATGGGTCGGTAATTTTGTGGGAGGCTGTGGTCTTTCCCCGGCTTCCTGAACATCAGGACCTTGGCCGTCTTCCAAAAGGCGGGGAAGTGTTGGTGTTTTAGTATGGCATTCATCATGTGTGTTAGGTATTCAGTTGCTTTATCCGTGAACTCCTGAAGGACACGGTTTTGAATGCCATCATGACTAGGGGCTTTCCTAGCAGCGGAATGCATTTTAGCCCAGGAGACTTCGGCTGTGCTAGCATGTCGAATGTCGACGCGCGATGGTTGGGCTAGAATGCATGTAACCTCTTGGTCAGTAGCAAGTGTGAACACTGGATCTGATGGTACCAGGTTCGGTGTGAATGACGCTGCGAGTGTTCGGGCCATTAGTTCTGCTTTCTCTTCCGCTGAGTATGCAGGTCCGTCAGGCCCTTGAAGCGTTGGGGTGTATATTTTCTCCCTGGTGAAGTGTCGGGCTAGCTGCCACACGCCTGGTCGTGCGGTGTCCAGCCCTTCGAGTTTTGGGTTCCACTGTTGTGTTCTATGTGTTTGTATTTTATCGTGTATGATGCCCTATAGCCTGTTAATGTGCCGTTTGAAGTACGGACGCCTGGCGCGCTGCCATTGTCTTCTGAGGCGTTTCCTCATTGAGATTAGGCCCAGGATTTCCTGAGGCAGTTCCGCACTGCCTTGTTGTGAGGTGCTATCAGGTGTGGTGCCTGCCATTGCGTCCTGGACGGCGTTAGTCAGGGTTTCTACCGCCTCGTCAATTTGTGCTGTTTAATTAATTTCGTGTATATATGGGATATGGCTATCGAGCATTTGCTTGAACAATGTCCAATTCGCACGCCCGTAGTCCAACATCTTGCGTTGTTCCATGTACTGCAGTGTTTCCTCAATGTATAGAATTATAGGTTGGTGGTTTGAGGGCAGATCGTTTTCAAAGGCAACGTTGAGTGTCGCTGTAATGCCCTTGATGAGGGCCATGTCCATCACGTCTGGCCTGTGTCCCCTCTTATAGGGAATGTGTGTCGGTTCAGTCGGCGCTAGTATAATGTAGTTTCTGCCTAGTGAATGTTCGTACAGTTTTTTGCCGTTGGGATTTCGTATGCGTGAATTCCATTCTGGGTGTTTTGCGTTCAGATCTTCAGCGACTATTACTCGCGGTGAAATGTTGACTAATGTGCTGATATCGCGTATTGAAATGCATATAGGGCTGCTGTATACCGCTATCAGTGTGGTGTAAGCTCCGTTGAACTTGACTCTGACGGCCGTAGCCTCGATTTTTTTCCAGTTCAGGGAGCTCTATGTTTGTGTGCTCAATGTCTTTGTGTATGACGATTGCAGTTCCACCTGCCACGGCGTCGCCCGGTCGGTCGGTACGATAGACGCAGTAGCCAGGAAAGTTTAATTGTTTGTGCGGTTTAAGCTTAGTCTCGCTCAGTAGCGCGACAAGGATTCCCTTGTGCTCCATGAACGCGGCAAATTCTGCCCTTTTGTTGTGGATCGAGTCTGCATTCCAGAACAGGATCTGTGATAGTGTGTGCGGGTCTGCGTTATGGGTCGGGTAAGAGTGTGAAAGAGTGTTGTGATGGAAGTGTGTATGACAGCCCAGTATTGCCCGGGTTCGGCACTCATGAGCTGGGTGATGAGTATAGTGACGGCCGTCAGCACCTTGGTTGGGATTTGAACGGTCGTGTGTTGAGGGAATAGTGTTTCCAGTATTCCCCCAGGTGATGTGTTGGTGTTGGGTGTGGCAGCCTGATGTGCTGTTGTGGAGTTAGCGGCTGTGGTGAGGGGGATGGTAATGTGAGTTACAGTTTCAGTGTCTTGTTGACCGTTTCCCTGTGTGTTGCTAATATGTTGTTGCTGCGTGGCCTGTTGTGGTGTTTTCGTGTTCCCCGCCCTGTGTTTACGTGTACGTCTATTCCTCCTCTGGGCTTAGGATTCGGGAGGTTCTTGTGTGGATGTGTTTTCCTGTATATGGTGTATATGGCGTGATTTCCGGGAGTGGGGTCGTGTTTTTTGGGGGCATAGGTGTTGGTACCGATGCTTGTTGGGTTTCAGGTGTTGTCTGTGTCTGTTGTGCGGCTGTTTCAGCGGTTGTTTCGCGTCTGTGTGAAGGGTGCTGAGGTTCCGGGGCCCGTGCCGTTTCGCCAGGGCGTCCAACCGTGGCAAACGTTACGCCGTTCCTTACTGGGTTCGGCGCTGGCCTTGGGCGTGGTATGTCGTATTGTACCCTGCTCTTGTCTTGTTTACGCTTCAGCGCCTGTTTGTATGAGCTGCACTGTCTGAAGTTTGCAGCATGGGGCCCACCGCAGTTGGCACAGCGTCGCTGGTTTGGCTGTGTTTGTGGCAAGTGTTGGATCTGTGATTGCCAGCGCATCCACGGAAGCGCGTTGCCAGGCCGCAGCGGAGGGCCGAGTGGCCGAACCGCTGGCAGTTGTTACATTGTTGGGGGACGTTGGGTTGGTTCGTAAGGTTCTACACGTACGTCCATCCGCAGAAAGCTCTTTATCTGCAGGATGGCGAGGGAATCAGCCGTGACGGCTAACTCAACCACGTAGTGTGGTAGCGGTGCGTGTGAACGGAACCCTGTCATACGGGAGGCACTTTTACAGTCGAATCCCAGATAATAAAGGGCCGCCTGTACTGTCTCGCTGGGGGTACTGGGTTCCACTACCTTGATCACGTACTGCTGGGTTTACTCGTCCAGCGTTCTGTACGTGTAATGTTCGATCTTCCGATCTTTGAGGAAGTTCGGAAGATCTTTATATTCGTTGTCTGTGGCAACGTACAGTGAGGCCCTATCCCCCGAGTACTTTGCCCGTAATGTGCTGTTTATGTGCCTTTCCGCGAATTGAGTGTTAAGGGAACTAAGGTTCCCATAGTTTTGTATAACGACTGGGGGGAAACCAGTCTTGTGTTGTGTGGGCACTGCTGTGCCTTTGGGTGCTTTGTTGTTGTTCGCCACAGCTGTGTTTGCGTTTTGTTTTGTGTTAACGTTGCTATCCTGAGATGAGCTAGTAGGTGTAGACAACAGCGCCTTTCGGTTGCCTAGCGAGTTTGGTTGCTCGCTTGTTTGTGCTGGTGTTTTTCTGGGTCTGCGTTTTGGGCCCTCCACCTGCCAGGGCTCTGTGTAGTGGTTTTCTGTGTCCACATCCGCCGCCACTGCCTCGATCTCTTGAGGCTGCGGCGTCGGTGGGACAATGGTACATGACTGTCCAGTGACAGGTGAGTGTAAGGTGATGTTGAGTGTAGTTGTTTTGGTGGGTGAGACGTCCGGCCCGAAGAGTTCGGTGATTAGCCGGCGCGACCCGAGCTGCTTTTGCGCGAGCGTCGCCGGCCGCTCCCTTGCCTTCGGTAGCGAGCGGGGCGCGTGTTTCGGCGGGTGCAGTCGTTCCTCGCGCCTCGTGTGTTGCAGTCTTGCTGCGGGTGACAGCAGGGGAAGTGCTAGCAGCGTCCGCCATCTCGCACTTAGCATTATTTATTCGATGGGAGGGGGAAACGACAATTTTGCTTTTCTCGGTAGTCGAGAGAAGTGTCTCTTATTTCCTATTGAAGTGGGTGGTCCCTACTTTACGCTAACATGCGCTGTTCGTGAAAGCGCGGCACCTAAAGGAGGTGCGGAAGAAGAATGGCCTGCAGCACGCGGGCTTGAGTCTGGCTGCAGTAGTCTCGCACCAGTGTGTTGGGACAACACAGACTGTAGCAGAGAGCCAATTACTGCTCTCGGCTGACAGGGGCAGATGTGTAGCGGTTACCAAGTGCTAGGTGCACGATACAGCGATCCTCCGTGGTGGTGACCACGTGTGGTTCAACAGAACATTGACCAGTGTGCCTGCCCTCACTTTCCCATGTAGTAAGCGCCACCGGGTCACTGTTGCATCCGAATGCTTCAACAATCCGGATATTGCACGATTCCTCTAGCTGGTCAAATGGCGACCAAAAATTAGACCCTTTCAAACTCAGTGAGTTGCTGATAACGCTGTCTCAGTCGAGTACGTGGCATCTTCGTATTATTCACAGTGATCGCTCAGCACTAACGCTGTCCTTCCTCTTACATACCCTACTAGGCGTTGTAACAACACCGAACACGAGCAACAGTAACACACTATGGTGAACATTCTACTTGTCATGGAGAATTGCAACTCCAATCATTAAAACATCCACCGATGTACATTACGTTGACATCAGACCACGTCTTCTGGAAGCTTCACTGTTTTTCACAGGCAGTGTATTTTATAAGCCTCTCTAACGATAATAATGGCAAGGAAATCGTTTCTGAAGAAGAGAAATTTGTTAACAACGAGTATGGATTTAAGTGACAGGAAGTCGTTTCTGAAAGTATTTATTTGGAGTGTAGCCACGTATGGAAGTGAAACATGGACGATAAATAGTTTGAACAAGAAGAGAATAGAAGCTTTCTAAATGTGGTGCTACAGAAGAATGCTGAGGATTAGATGGGTAGATCACATAACTAATGTGGAGGTATTGAATAGAATTGGAGAGAAGAGAAATTTGTGGCACAACTTGACAAGAAGAAGGGACCGGTTGGTAGGAAATGTTCTGAGGCATTAAGAGATCACAAATTTAGCACTGGAGGGCAGCGTGGAGGGTAAAAACCGTAGAGGGAGACCAAGAGATGAATACACTAAGCAGATTCAGAAGGATGTAGGTTGCAGTAAGTACTGGGAGATGAAGAAGCTTGCACAGGATAGAGTAGCATGGAGAGCTGCATCAAACCAGTCTCAGGATTGAAGACCACAACAACAACAACGATAATCTGAGACACATTTAATAAATTACTCCTCTCCCTCTTGTTTTCATTTTCGTGAACCTCCTACTCCCTTCAGAGTTCTCATACTAGTCAGTCCTTCCTCCAGCCGTCCGTATATTCGTTAATATTAGGGCTATTTCAATCTTCCGATGCCTGTGAGGCTGTGGTCACTACAAACGATGACACGCGCTTTCATTCAGAGAAAGCTGACAGGCCTGCAGTGCACCATTAGCTGGGACCTTAACGCAGACTCCATCGTGACGTTAACTGCACTACCGGGAAATGAGCCAACTTACCGAGTCGTGACACACGACCAAGCCTGACAAGAGCACCGGTAGCGTTGGAAAGCAGCTGTGCCGTGATGAGTCTTTCATTTTAACACGTTTGTGCCCCGTGCACTGTAGTATTTCATGGACTACCGTTCCCAGAATCAGAGCTTCGAATTTCACCAGCAGGTGTACGCATTTAGAGATTCAGTAAAGCATCATTGAGACGGGGCTAAATTACGAGGTAAAATGCTGTAAGTAGTCGACAGCAGGTTAGCTGTTATTTACATAAGGTTACTTATAAAATATACATGTATACAACAAGTTAGGTACACATGCGCAATAAAACTTGGCACTTCGCTCGAGAAATTGATAAAATCGGCCAGTGTTGACTTGTAAGCGCTTATTTCCAATCTTATTTTTGTGCGAAGTAGATGGTATAATGGTGTTTTGTAACTTTTAGCCACAACATTTAAGTTCCGGTTACATAAAATCAATGGTTAACATGGCAATGCTTCACAATTGCTAAATATTTATAGGAACTGGATATAGATCCTAAACTCCTAGCCCCACTTTGTCTGCCCAACTCCTCGCTCGTTCATTCCTTCCCCTCCCCCTCTCCCCCCCCCCCCTCCCACACCAACGTGTTGGGGTGGCGCAGACTATTGCAAACAAAACATTTATTGAAAACTGAAGTAGCTTGAAATGAACGAGTAAATCGGTTGGGACCGTTGTATACGGAGTACAAGGGCACCTCTCCATGTGCTGGATCTGTGAGGATTGTATCTTTAAAGGACAGTACTTCTCACAGTTTTAATCTGTGAACTGGAAGGATATTAAGTTTCGGTCGGTGCAAGTTCCATAGCAGTATTCTAACTATAAACCAATAATCTATAAATACAGCTTTCCTTCCTAATTTAAGGAAGAAAAGAACAGCGCATTGTTGTGTATACAATTTTTGTTTGAAAGCATGGGAGAAACAATTTGTCTAATGGTTTACATGACCTCCTATCGTAGCTGACACATTGTAAGAAAGAAATTGAAACAGCACTCCACAGCATTTTCTTTCTCCCTGTTAGCTTTAACACAAAACTTGCTCATTGTCGCTTAACAAAATATAACGGCTAAGTCCATCTGAATGCTCATTAGAGTGTCGTGTACAAATTTGAAGTAAATCGGTCAAGAACATTTCCAGAATTTTGGTAACAACATTACCCCTTTATAAAGTACCCTAATGCTTTACAATTGATAAATATGTATGAGAACTGGATATTCGTCCTCACCTTCTTCTCCCATGTCTCTCCTTGCATCTCCTCCTCAACGCTCTCTTTGTTTATTTCTTCTTCCTCCCCTTCTCTGAGTTCATCACCTCCTTCTCGTCTCTGTCCATCTTCTCTTTCGCTTTATTTCCTCTTCCTCCCCTTCTCTCTGTTCATCACCTCCTTCTCCTCTTTGTCCATCTTCCCCTTCGCTCACTCTATGTCCATTTCCTTCTTGTCCCTTTCTATCTACTACTCTTTCCATGTCACCCTGCCTTTGAGCCTTGATTACTGTTATTGCCAAAGAAACTGAAGTTGGTCAAAATGAATGAGTAATTCGGTTGGGATCATTGGAAAAAGTAGTTTGAGGGGCCTCTCATGCTACTGGATCTATGACAGTAGCTACACTGACAGCATTTCGTATAATTTTAATCTGAAAACGGGTAGTATTATAAAGTTCCGGACGATTCAAATTCTGTAGTAGTATTTCAATGATAGGTCGATAAGCTATAAATACAACATTACCGTTTTCTGTTAAAACTTGCTGCAAGGAAGACAACAGAATAACACACAGTTGTATATACAATATATGTTCGAATTTATATACAAGGAGAAAGAATTTAAATGGCAGAAACAATATTTCTATTGGATAAATACTCTACTGCCTTAGTTAATAGTGACTGCAAGAAAGAAAACGAAACCGCACGTTTTCCCAGCACAGCATAGCACAGCATTTAACAGAACACCTATACATGGTTATTTAAGGCAACACATAGCCCACGCTCCTCTGAATGTTTATCAGAGTATCGTCTAAAAATCTTATGTAAATCGGTCAAGAACTTTTCGAGATTTTGGTTAACAACGTTTCCTCTTCATATATTATCAAATATGGATTCATATACATTTATGCACAGTATATATTTAAAAAATGTGGGTCTGTCCGTCCGAAATTTTATTAGAGTATCGTATAAAACTATGAAGTAAATAGATCAATAAAATTTCTAGATTTTTATAACAACTGTACCCAATGAAGTGTCATTGTATAGTATAATAAAAAATTTTAGCCTACGTCCGTCCGATAATGTAAGAGCGTAGTGCAAAAATTTGAAATAAACTGTTCAAGAACGTTTCGACGTTTTTGCCAACAATGTTTCCCTCTTATATAGCATTTATATATTTACGTACTACGTATATGTATTACAAATATGTAGTCTTTGTCCGTACGAAACTTTATTAAAGTATCGTGTAAGACTTTGAAGTGAATTGGCCTAGAACGTTTGGAGACTCTTGGTAAAAACCTTAAATAAAGACTTCTCTTTATGTAGTATTACAGATAGAAGTATACGGTTTAGTCAGAACCAGTCTGAAAAGCTTGTAAGGGTGTTGCAGGATAGATTGTGCAGAAAAATAGTAGTAAAGAAAAAAATTCGATTCATTGCACTGTTTCCAATTTAATTAGCCCTGAACCTAGCCGATAAGGTCGTTGTGCGTGCTGATTCAAGCAAACTGCCAGATACAATTAGCGTCAGTTGTCCTTCATAGGGTAGCCATAGATGATTGCACCACGAGACTTTTTTCAAATGGTTCAAATGGCTCTGAGCACTATGGGACTTAACTTCTAAGGTCATCAGTCGCCTAGAACTTAGAACTACTTAAACCTAACTAACCTAAGGACATCACACACATTCATTCCCGAGGCAGGATTTGAACCTGCGACCGTAGCGGTCGCGTAGTTCCAGAACTACGCGACTGTAGCGCCTAGAACCGCTCGGCCACCTATGCCGGCTCCTGAGACTTCTCAGCCGTTGGCTGGTGCTCGATCCTTGCTACTGCTCATGTCTAATTTTTGTATCACTCTCTTGTTCGGTTTTAGGAAAACTAACGAAGATCACATTTGGCAACACCGTGTCTGACATGCTGCTTGAATTCGCGAGCGCAACGACCTGACGCAACGACCTGAGCGGCTAACTTCCATGCTGGGAAATGGCGCAACGTATCGAACTTTTTTCTTAATATTTATTTCTCAGTACAGCCTACCCTGCAACAGCCTTATAAGCTTTTCAGACTGTTTCTGACTACCCCGTTTATTTGCATATTGTATATATTAATAAATGTATGTAGTCTTTGTCCGTGAGAATGTTGAACAGAGTATCGTGTAAAAATTTGAAGTAAATCTATGAAGTATTTTCAAGATGTCTGGTAACGACGTACAGTAATATAGACTTCAGTAATCATTAGCTACTTTTATCACGTCCGCTTTAGCAGTAACGCAGGTGAATTTTTGGAGCCTAACATGCGAATGCATTGTACTTGCGAAGTAAGAGTAGCTTACACCCGCTCACATTTTTCTTCACGGGAAGTGGTAAGTTATTTTGCACGCGTTTAAGTATGAAGTGTGGTGATAATGATAGTTTCTTATGAGCATTCATGGTGCAAACATTGGATTCTAACGTAGCTGTTGTTGTCACTATATTGTTACTAAGGGAAAAACGTAAGACGGATTATTAAGAGATACCATAAGAAGCAGAAATAACGAAAGTCTTCAAAATAATCAATGATCTCTAAACCGCTCCAGCTCTGGTTTTACCAAGGCTGTCCCAAGCATAAATAGCTCACTTCAAATTCAGAGGGTATCAGTATGGACGCTATGGTATATAAATATTTATTATGACGATTCTCAGAACTGGTTTCTCTAGAAGATTTATCTAGTTTTGACTCACGTAGAAGCACAGAAGTGAATTACACCATCAAAAGCATGCCACCAATTGCTTACTGGACTCAAACGTGATCTCTGTGTGTTTTAGATCGAAGATGGCAAGCAACAAATTTCAAACTGAATGTATTACACCCTTGGCCATGCATATAATTAGCATTTCAGCTTATCTTAACACATTAAGTAGGAGTAACGCTATCTGCATTATGTACGTAAAGAAGGATCATGCAAGAGGTTGTCATTCACAAATAGCATTTAAATATTGTTTGTTTGAAGACTGTGTTATGCTCGCGTGTGGTCGAGAGATCTGTACATTCACGTGTTAGAATCCACAGCAGCACAAAAGTGCTTATCCAGACTTAGTCATGGAATGGGTTTGTTTGCAGCAGAACAAGTATCCAAACGGTCAGCGTGACGACGTCTGGTGAACCTCGGATTGTCAACCGGGCGACAACTGGGGTGGCTTCCCGTAATGGAACAGCATAACCTAGCGCAGCCCGGTCGAACCACGGATCTTTTCAGTCTGCGTTTCAACTTAGCTTTCACCTCTTAACGACGTGAGAAGTGGCCACAACGACACGTGGTTCGCTTACCACGTGAAACAGTTGTTCCCCTTTCGCCAGTTGGATAAATGGGGTAGGTTAGGGACATGCAAATCGCCGCTGTGATGTTCAATTGGAAGACTAGCAGCAGGTCATTGAGCCACAGGAATTTATTATTTTTATTAGTGCCATGTTCAACGACAACACTGGACACAGAAGTGAGACCACGCATTTTCAGACGAGTCACTGTTCTGCATACAGCTTCACAATGGACATATCCTTGTGTACAGGCTCCAATGAGAACGAACTTTGTCAGAGAGAATTTACTAAAACAAACGTGCACAACACGTGGTGTGGTTGTATCGGATGCTATTGGGTACTCAATAGCATCACCTGTAATCCACATAAGCAGTGATTTGGACAGCAGCCATTACATCTCTGGAGTGGTAAGACTTGGTTCTGTGCTATGTCTTCGATTTCTCTGTGACGTTATCTTTCAACAGGACAACACAAGACCGCATGTTACTCGTGTTGTCATGGCGCACCTTGATACAGAGGGTGCTGCTCTGGCCAGCATGTGTGCTATATTTCTCACACGCTGAAGCCTTCAGGTGGTGGGTTGCCGAGGGACTGACGTTGCTAGAGTTGTAAAACCAAAATAGGCTACCATAGATTATCTTAAGGAAACGTATACTACCGTTTATTTCCTAACATCAATGGTCAATTAAAGCCACACCCGCGTTATCTGTTCGTTAGGTAATTTGCATACCTATCTGGCGTTACCTCATTTTGATCAATGAACCATTTATAAACTGACTGAGGGTTAATCCTACCATTTCCTACGTCATTTATGTAATGTACACAATTACGGACCCACAGTTTTGGTAGAGAAAAACTAGGCACTACAATTAATGAACTCTGGGGTACAGCTGAAGCAGCATGGAATGACGTGCCCGTATTTGTCATTCAAGCTCAATTCGCCTGGAAGCCTAGCTGCATTAGAGACACTGTTGCTGCTAGAGTAAGCAGCTCTATGTACTAAATACAGCAAGAAGTCTGTATATTCCCAGTTCAACTAAAAACTTTATCATGTATTCTTCCTACTGCGATTTACACACTTAATACCTGAAATTTACTTGTAAGCTGTCCCTCCCGGTATAGCAGTTTTAATAGCCAGTAATGTGCGAACATGTTGACATATTTATATTGGGTAGAGTCCTCAAGTTTTGTGTTCTGAAGTTGCTGTGCTACGTTATAAGGTTCTTCATTTTGGGAGTTACTTTATGTGATAAGCCTGATTCATGAACTCGTTTACGAAAATACTTATTAACACTGTGAGCAAAGAAGGCACTGTAAGAAAAGAAACAACAAGAGATGGAACTATAGAATCCTAACGTCACAGTGCATGATTTAAACAGAATTATTTACTGAAGGTGATATGTATGGAAGGTGGAGTGAACTTGCCACTCTAAGGCAAGTTGACTTTTCACCAAACCATGGTTACTCCTAAAAACTTGCCTCTTACACATTTTGAATCTATATTAATTATAAGGAAAAAAACCATACTTTTTAAGTGAAAAATAAAATATTTTAACGCCATATACAATACTACTGTTTGTGATATTTACTCTATTATGTCCCATAAATGTTCGATGGAATCTGAGCGGCCAAATCATTAGCTTGAACTGTCGCGAATTCTTCAAACCAATCGGGAACAACTGTGGCCTGGTAACATGGTGTATTGTCATCCGTGATAAGATGTCCATGAATGGCTGCAAATGGTCTCCAAGTAGCCGAACATAACCATTTACAGTCAATTATCGGTTCAAATAGTCCAGATAACCCAGTCTGTTGCAAGTAAACACAGCCCACACCATTATGGAGTCAGCGCCAGACTCCACAGTACCTTGTTGACAACTTGGATTCGTGGCATCGTGGGATCTGTGCCATACTCTAACCCTACTATCAGCTCTTAACAACTGGACTCATCTGACTAGACCACAGTTTTCCTCTTCTAGGATTCAGCCGCCCAGATGCGCTTCAGGCAATGTCGTGCTGTTAACAAAGGCACTCACATCAGTCGCCTGCTCCCATAGCCCATTTCTGTGGCAGTGTTGCTTGTCTGTTAGCACTGACAACTCTACACAAACGCTGCTGCTCTCCGTCGTTAAGTGAAGGCCACTGCACTGTTCATGGTGCGAAGTAATTCCTGAAAGCTGGCATTGTCGGCACGCTCTTGACATTGTGGATCTCGGATTACTGAATTCCCTAACGATTTCTCGAACCTTCTCATGCATCCAGCCCCAACTCCCATTCCACATCAGTGGAATCACTTTAAATAGTGTTTGGAACCTCCATATTGACTTAAACATCCGCTTTGGTGCTGCAATGAGCTGTCAGAGGAGTGGAAGACAGGGTAAGGTAATCGAAACTACCGGAAGGACATCACCAAGCAGTGCCAGCTCGTTAAATGGCTGATGGATACCTGGCAAAGGGAATGGGAGTCAAGTGAGAAGGGCCATAGGGCATATCATTTCTTCCCGAACATCAAGGAACGTCTGGGACTGAGCCATATGAATCCCAGCCAGGGTATTCACTTCCTGACAGATCACAGACCTTATACTGTGCACTTACACCGCATAGGCCGCAACAAGAATACTACTTGTACATGTGGGGAACATGAACCCACCAGAACACATAATTTTTCATTGTCACCGGTACAGAGCAGGACAACAGACACAACAAAGCGTGATAATGACATGATACGGGCGGTAAGAGACAAAGACGAGTGGGAGGCAATAAATAAAATCACTGATGATGTCATATGAATTCGTACACCAACACAGACAACAGTACCGAAACACACACTCAAACACCGAACACGCTCATCAACACGTACCGCCGATAGTCTTACACAACATCTGCAATAATTAAACTGCATTGGGTTCAAATGGTTCAAATGGCTCTGAGCACTAAGAGACTTAACATCTGTGGTCATAAGATTGAACTTGCACCTTCCGCCGACCACTGGCGACAACATCGATGTACTGTGGAGACCTCACTGTATATATTATATTTATAAAAAAAAATGGCTCTGAGGACTATGGGACTTAACTTCTGAAGTCATCAGTCCCCTAGAACATAGAACTACTTGAACCCAAGAAGCCTAAGGACATCACACACAGCCATGCCCTACGCAGGATTCGAACCTGCGACCGTAGCGGTTCCAGACTGTAGTGCCTAGAACCGCTCGGCCACCACAGCCGGTTCTATGCACCTAAGGACATCACACACATCCATGCCCGAGGCAGGATTCGAACCTGCGACCGTAGCAATAGAGCGGCTCCGGACTGAGCGCCTAGAACCGCTAGACCACCGCGGCCGGCAACTGCATTGGGATAAAGAGTGTAATGGAATCAGTAATCCTGTTCTAGCTTAAGTATAAACAGCAGGCATATCCATACCGCGGTCATTATACCACTGTTAGGATGGACCACTTGTAACTGAACACTTAATATATAAGCAACCTAATAGGTAAAATTCCATACACATAATATAGGAACTGAAGGTTAATTAATAGCTTCAAACAATATCGTACTTTACATTGACACACAACTGCTCTTTCCACAATGTACGTAATAGTTATAGCATTATTGTAAGTAAAGCTTAACTTCGCCCGAACAGGCCATGAAGGCCCAACGGTACCGACCGGCCGCCGTGTCATCCTCAGCCCACACGCGTCGCCGGATGCAGATATGAAGGGGCATGTGGTCAGCAGACCGCTCTCCCGGCCGTATATCGGTTTACGAGACCGGAGTCGCTACTTCTCAATCAAGTAGCTCCTCAGTTTGCCTCACAAGGGCTGAGTGCAACCCGCTTGTCAACAGCGCTCGGCAGACCGGTTGGTCAACCATCCAAGTGCTAGCCCCGCCCGACAGCGCTTAACTTCGGTGATCCAACGGGAACCGGTGTTATCATTGCGGCAAGGCCATTGGCCGTGTTTTTGTAAGTAGTGTTTAGAAATGTTAATCTGTTAAACTGTAGCAAACCAAGACTGCAAGACTCGAAGTAATTCCGAGGTTTTCAAATCAAGTTGGGTCAGAAAGCCAAGTCTTTCCTATCATGTCTCATCATCATATCTTCTTAAAATATGAATTCTTTGCGTTTTTTCTAATGTACTTGTAATTTATTATTACTTGTATTGTATTTACTGAATAAAATAATTGTTGTTTGTAATATGGAACAAGTTTTTTAATCCATATGAAAAGCTGTAAAATGAACCACCTGCTATAAAATGTTAGACAACAGGTCTCTAAATGATCAATAAATCAAATTCGAATTCCGTGTTCAAAGTCAGATAATTGGCGTTGTGCGGCCGTAATCACGTCGGAATATACACTCCTGGAAATGGAAAAAAGAACACATTGACACCGGTGTGTCAGACCCACCATACTTGCTCCGGACACTGCGAGAGGGCTGTACAAGCAATGATCACACGCACGGCACAGCGGACACACCAGGAACCGCGGTGTTGGCCGTCGAATGGCGCTAGCTGCCCAGCATTTGTGCACCGCCGCCGTCAGTGTCAGCCAGTTTGCGGTGGCATACGGAGCTCCATCGCAGTCTTTAACACTGGTAGCATGCCGCGACAGCGTGGACGTGAACCGTATGTGCAGTAGACGGACTTTCAGCGAGGGCGTATAGTGGGCATGCGGGAGGCCGGGTAGACGTACCGCCGAATTGCTCAACACGTGGGGCGTGAGGTCTCCACAGTACATCTATGTTGTCGCCAGTGGTCGGCGGAAGGTGCACGTGCCCGTCGACCTGGGTCAGGACCGCAGCGACGCACGGATGCACGCCAAGACCGTAGGATCCTACGCAGTGCCGTAGGGGACCGCACCGCCTCTTCCCAGCAAATTAGGGACACTGTTGCTCCTGGGGTATCGGCGAGGACCATTCGGAACCGTCTCCATGAAGCTGGGCTACGGTCCCGCACACCGTTAGGCCGTCTTCCGCTCACGCCCCAACATCGTGCAGCCCGCCCCCAGTGGTGTCGCGACAGGCGTGAATGGAGGGACGAATGGAGACATCTCGTCTTCAGCGATGAGAGTCGCTTCTGCCTTGGTGCCAATGATGGTCGTATGCGTGTTTGGCGCCGTGCAGGTGAGCGCCACAATCAGGACTGCATACGACCGAGGCACACAGGGCCAACACCCGGCATCATGGTGTGGGGAGCGATCTCCTACACTGGCCGTACTCCTCTGGTGATCGTCGAGGGGACACTGAATAGTGCACGGTACATCCAAACCGTCATCGAACCCATCGTTCTACCATTCCTAGACTGGCAAGGGAACTTGCTGTTAAAACAGGACAATGCACGTCCGCATGTATCCCGTGCCACCCAACGTGCTCTAGAAGGTGTAAGTCAACTACCCTGGCCAGCAAGATCTCCGGATCTGTCCCCCATTGAGCATGTCTGGAACTGGATGAAGCGTCGTCTCACGCGGTCTGCACGTCCAGCACGAACACTGATCCAACTGAGGCGCCAGGTGGAAATGGCATGGCAAGCCGTTCCACAGGACTACATCCAGCATCTCTACGATCGTCTCCATGGGAGAATAGCAGCCTGCATTGCTGCGAAAGGTGGGTATACACTGTACTAGTGCCGACATTGTGCATGCTCTGTTGCCTGTGTCAATATGCCTGTGGTTCTGTCAGTGTGATCATGTGATGTATCTGATCCCAGGAATGTGTCAATAAAGTTTCCCCTTCCTGGGACAATGAATTCACGGTGTTCTTATTTCAATTTCCAGGAGTGTATTTCACATTAATCACATGAGTACAATGACAGCTCCGGCAAAGCACTGCCCTATTATACCTTGTGTATGCGATACTACCGCCATCAGTATATGTGCTTAGCTCTATCCCATGAATTTTGTCACCTCAATGTATACAAAATGTATCCATTTTTCTTAAGACTTACGCGGTGATTATTTTTCCCTAGTTATAGGTGTAAAGTAACTAGTGCCATCGCAACAGTTTCCCGTGTTTATTGTCCTCATTTCCAGGCATATTTTCTAGGAAACTTGCCCTAGTGTTTGAAACAATAAAATGTGGCTGCAGCAGACCGTTTTCAATAAGATTTTTGTATTGTGAGAGATGTAACAAAAAAGTTTCAATTTGATATCGTTGCTGCGGTGAATATGCAACTAGTGCGGCTGCTATGCGGGTGTATGAGCACCGACGTGTAGACAGGGGACTACTGTGGCATTCATGTCGTGTAAATGCGGAAACTACGGCAACTTTTCAGTTAAATGCGTGCAATCAGGACCACCCTGCTGTTATTGTTCTCTTGGCTGCCGAAGGACATACACTGGTGGACATCCGTCGGAGAATGAAGAATTGTGTGGGGCAGCATGTCTGTCGGAAACCATCGTTGTGGAATGGTGTGTCAAGTTCAGTGCTGGTCGTGGCTCGACACAAGATACCGGCCGATCTGGGAGGCCGGCGCTCGAAGCACATGAACACCCTCCCAATGGTACTGTTCCCTCCTCATGCGGTTATCATGCCTTCGGTCTCTTAAAAAAAAGGTCTTGAAGGGTCGACGATGCCTGTCGGACGTGGATGTACAGCGGGCAGTTATGGACTTCTTCACACACCAGCACACAGTGTCTTACCAAATATATACACTACTGGCCATTAAAATTGCTACACCAAGAAGCAATGCAGATGATAAACGGGTATTCTTTGGACAACTATATTATACTAGAACAGACATGTGATTACATTTTCACAATTTAGGTGCATAGATACTGAGAAATCAGTACCCATAACAACCACCTCTGGCCGTAATAACGCCTCGGCACTGAGTCAAACAGAGCTTGGATGGCGTGTACAGGTACAGGTACGATACCACAGTTCATCAAGAGTATTGACTGGCGTATTGTGACGAGCCAGTTGCTCGGCCACCATTGACCAGACGTTTTCAATTGGTGAGAGATCTGGAGAATGTGCTGGCCAGGGCAGCAATAGAACATTTTCTGTTTCCAGAAAGGCCCGTACAGGACCTGCAACATACAGTCGTGCATTATCCTGCTGAAGTGCAGGTATTCACAGGGATCGAATGAAGGGTAGAGCCACGGGTCGTAACACATCTTAAATGTAACGTTCACTGTTCAAAGTGCCGTCAATGCGAACAACAGGTGACCCAGACGTGTAAACGATGCCACCCCATACCATCACGCCGGGTGATACGCCAGTACAGCGATGACGAATACAAGCTTCCAACGTTCGTTCACAGCGATGTCGCCAAAAGTGGATGCGACCATCATGATGCGGTAAACAGAACCCAGGATTCATCCGAAAAAAGACGTTTTGCCATTCGTGCACCCAGGTTCGTCGTTGAGTACACCATCGCAGGTGCTCCTGTCTGTGATGCAGCGTCAAGGGTAACCGCAGACGTGATCTCCGAGCTGATAGTCCATGCTGCTGCAAACGTCGTCGAACTGTTCGTGCAGATGGTTGTTGTCTTGCAAACGTCCCTATGTGTTGACTCAGGGATCGAGACGTGGCTGCACGATCCGTTACAACCATGCGGATAAGATGCCTGTCATCTCGACTCCTAGTGATACGAGGCCGTTGGATCCAGCTCGGCGTTCCGTATTCGCCTCCTGAACCCACCGATTCCATATTCTGCTAACAGTCATTGGATCTCGAGCAACGCGAGCGGCAGTGTCGCGATACGATAAACCGCAATCCCTATAGGCTACAATCAGACCTTTATCATCTTCGTGGTGTAGCAATTTTAATTGGGACGATTATGCTTGATCGGCATACCTATTCTGAAATGTACTGCCTTCGAAAGGGAACTTTTTGTTGATTCCTCATAACACAAATTAATCACTTCAAAATCGTCGTAAAAGGATGGAATGATGGATGGTAAGATTCCTAGGTTTACACATAAAAGGGTTTAGAAGTCAGTCCGATATGTTGTATTCTGCTTGATATCTGGAAGTAAAACTAGAATCTATTGTTGGTGTAAACACCATGGCCACTTTTCCCGACAAGTAATGTGGCCACTTTTCGCGATCGCGCGCCTTGCCAGCACTATTGATTCTCAGATGGAGCTATCAAATCGAAAAATAAGGAATTACATTTGTACGCTACAATACGTTATTGTAAAAAGTGCTACTCTGCGTGTAAATGAAGTAAGATGGATAATATAAATGTCTTACTTTAACCCAACTAATAGAAAACCAGAAATGTTTTTACGAAGAAAGTAACAGTATGAGCTTCCTCTGTGAAACCCAATGACAACAACGATGGTGTATATTAGAACCGGTGGGTCACTTCTCGGCAGGACGTAGTAATGTTCGAAACAAAAAGTATGCAATGACCATCTTTCCCATCATGGCTACTTCAACCCACGTTCCCCTATAATACCTTCATTTGAGAAAATTCTAAATAAATATGAGCTAGGAAAGGAGCTCATTCGTGGAAAAGCTAATTTAAATTCTAAGTGCAAGCCCATCATTTTCTTACGCCTTGTTCGCTTCAAATAGTTTTGTTTTTCAATGCCGGGGTGCTGTAAGTCTGTGCAGCGGTCAATTGTTGGCATCGTGTCGTCTTTCGTGAATTCGATTTTGAATGCGGAATTTAAAATTTACACTTTGTATATTATGTGTTCAGTTTCGACGCTAGAGGAGACACAATAAATTGAACAGAAGTTTTAATCCGTTCGTTGACGTTGTGTATGACCAGACCTTTCTTATAAATCTCTCGCCAGGATCGCCTTATAAAAATGACTATAAGAATCGTACAATCCCCTGCCTGCAGTGTCTTGCCGACTCAGCGGAAGAGCGCCTCTGAAGAGGTCCAGCGCAGTCCTGGGCGAAACGTCAGGAACGGAACAGTTTCTTGGACCACGATCTCACATCCCGAAAGGTTTACCAGCAGATACGTCATTTGGTCGTGAAAGCCTTCATTCTATGCAGTAGTATCTATTTTCGCAACATATCATTAAACCAAGGTAGATCTTCGTCGTCTTTTATTACTTTACTGGAACACATATATCCAGAAAGCGGCTTATAACGTCTTTCAGTTATAACCACAATTTTTCTACTGTTGCCAGAACTGAAGTAAATATCCTGAGTTCGTCTTTTAAACTGGTTAACAGCGACTGTCTGTCAGTGCACACAAACTCTCTATACTCTCCTAGACTACTTCATGATTTTCGTGCCATTGTTGTTCACTGTTCCTATAATAACACAATGGTCGTTAATTCCTCTCTCATTGGTGACTCTCTCAAAAATATCGGGTCTTTTTATAACTAGGAGTTCTAGAATATTTATTTAGCGTGTGTGTTGTCGGATTAGTTGTTCCGGGTAGTTGTCACACAAAGTTTTCCGCAAGAACAATACACTAAGGCGACAAAAATCACGGGATAGTGATATGCGCATATACGGATGGCGGTAGCATCATTTACACTAGGTATAAAAGGGCAGTGCGTTGACGATGCTGTCATTTGTACGCAGGTGATTCATTTGAAAAGGTTTCCGACGTGATTATGGCCGCAAGGACGGGAATTAACGGACTTTCGACGCGGAATAGTAGTTGGAGCTAGATGCGTTGGATATTCCGTTTCGGAAATCGTTAGGGATTTCAACATTCCGAGATCCACAGCGTCAAAAAAAAAAAAAAAAAAAATGGCTCTGAGCAATATGGGACTGAACATCTATGGTCATTAGTCCCCCACATCGTCAAAAGTGTGCCGTAAATGCCAAAAGTTCAGGTATTACCTCTCACCACGAATAACACAGTGGCAGACGGCCTTCACTTGACGACCGAGAGCAGTGGCGTTTGCCTAGAGCTGTTAGTGCTAACAGCAAGCAGCAATGTGTGAAATAACCGCAGAAATCAATGTGAAACGGACGACGAACGTATCCGTTAGGGCAATGCGGCGGGATGTAGCGTTAATGGACTACGCCATGGCCCGCACTTTCCAGGCGACGTACGGACAATTTGTGAGTGCAGGTCATATAAGTTCGCTACACTACTTTAACGAGGCCTCCACCGGCAGGGGGCCTGGGGTTGACTCACGTCCACAACCGCGCACGGGCATTGTACCTACGGACGAGCCGGCTCGCATGGACCGCGATCGACAACAGTCTGACAGGGACGCTGCTACAGACCGTCGCGCCGCGAGATCTTCGTCCACCGGTGGCCGTGGGCCATTTAGCTCCGTCTCTTGCCCAGATCCGTTAATTTCTGGTCGAACTGAGTTACATGACCGAAGACCTACCGGCGACGAGGACGCCGAGCACGAGAGATTACTTCCGCACCTATCAGGCACGACAACCCCGTAACAACGTCGAACAACATCCAACCATCCACTCACCAGGGTGTGGCGATCCGTCCACACCCCATAACTGCCCACTTATGCTTGTTCCCTCTGGTATATGGTGGTGAACGGCAAATTAGCCACATGCCAGCGCCTTCATTCCATCCATCTCACCGACGACCCTTTGTGTCCACACAGTGCCGTCGTCGATTCGGATGCCCACCGCCTGGCATGTGCTGTGACAGGCAGATGCTGGGATCTTGTACAACGATAGCCAGAGTCTGTCACGCCAGACGAACTCCTACACCCAAATACCACTTACTTTCCAACTACGCCGTCAACTGGCTGAAGGGCATGGTGCTGTATTACGCTCTGGACATTTGGGTCCACCTGACAACGACTCATGAGGCGTTCCGGCGCCATGCATTTTACCGCACACGACTACAAACTATTTAGGCGCGTTATTCGAGGATCCTCCTGCCCACTGGGGCATTCCGAGTACTAGAAGGCACACTTAAAAATGATTCACGGCACACGATTGATCCTCAGAGCAAACGGTTTAGAGGGAGTCCCCCTTACCTTCATTACGCGCTGACGACTCGGAAGCTTCTGGTGGCCGTAGAAGGATCGGGAAGTATGTATAGATGTATACTTATAAATAAGTGAATTTGATCCAATAAAGTTCTCTCGATCCTATCGAACCCCTTTCCTTTCCATCGCGCTGGGAGAGCCGGAACGGGACATTGAGGCCAGGCCTCGGAATACAACCCCTGACCTCTTTGCCCCTGACCCTACTCTCAGGCCCCAATGGGGAAAAAGGCAGCAGACGACCAACGTGAGTGTCCTACTAACAACAACACATCGTCTCTCTTGAGCTCGTGATCATATCGGTTGGATCCTAGGCGACTGGCCAACCGTGATCTGGTCAGCTGAGTCCCGATTCCAGTTGGTAAGAGCTGACAGCAGGCTGCGAGTGTGCCGCAAGTACCACGAAGCCTTGGACCCATGTTGTCAACAAGACACTGTGCAAGGTGTTGGTGGCTCCATAATGGTGTGTACCGTGTTCACATGGAAAGGACTGGCTCCTTGGTCCAACTGAACAGATCAGTAACGGTAAATGGCTATATTCGGCTACTTGGAGAACATTTGCAGCTATTCATGGACTCCATGTACCCAAACAACGCTGGAATTTTTATGGATGCCAATGCGCCATATCACCGGGACACAATAGTTCGCAAATCCTGAAGATTTCAGACGAATGATTTGGCCACCCACATCGCTGGACATAAATCCCATAGAACAATCGAGAGATCAGTTCGTGCACAAAATACTGCATGGGCAACACTTTCGCAATAATGGACGGCTATAGAGCCAACATAGCTCAATGCTACTGTAGGGGACTTCCAATGCCCATGGCAAGTCAAGCTGCTGTATAACGATGGGTAAAATGAAGTCCAAAACGATATTAGGAGATATCCCATGACTTCTGTCACTTAAGTGTACAGCACTTAAGTTTTTCACCTCATTTCACGTTTCAATATCTTTAAGCCATTTCCTTAAATGTTTTGATTAAGGACAAAAGGACTAAGTCTTTAGCATTTTACCAAATAGTGAACAAAAATCTTCTTGTCTATCCTAATGCAGCAAACCAATAACCAGTACAAAACAAGGTTTCTCAGTAAGATAACCACGAAACCTGTAAAACCATCTGAAAACGGGTATGTAAGAAATCCGAAACCGTTTATTTCAGATAAACCTTCTCAAACAAAATTTATAACTCGCTGCTGTTTCAGATATAAACCTTATACCATTTCTGCTTAATGCCAATGACGTATGGGTCATTCCATGTCAAATCAACCAATTGTACTACATGGTTTCAACCATGACCTCTCAGATGTGGATGAATTTTTTTCAGGTAATGTACCCACGAACACTAGTTTAAATTTGAGATTTCAAATTTTTCTGATCTTTGGTTTTGAGTTTCAAAGGTTTAAAAATAAAAAAAACCTTCGTTTATGATCAATCGATGGTTGTTTTAAAATGCTGTAGCTCAGAAACTATACAACCTAGAGAGCTCAAACTTGCACCATTGTTTTCCTCTATAAATCCCCTTCAACTTGATATGTAACATGAGTATGCTACCTAAATATGAAAATTTTAAACTATTCCAAAAAAACATTTTTTGAAATTTCCAAAATACGTACCCTGGGATTTTTTATAAAAAATATATGTGTTGTCCAGTCTAACTGACTAAATGCATGCAAAATTTCAAGATATGATCTCAATGGGTTCTTGTATAAAATAATATTTTACTACCGCAATACACACTAGTGAGATGAAAAGCAGACTACTTCTACGCTATGAATACTAAGGTAAGCCTATGTAATTCTAACAAATTTAAATTATTATGTTAGCCTTATTATGCAACATTACCCTCTTATTGTTTTTTAATTCATTAAATGATATTGTGTTGTTTTAATTTAATGTTCATGATTATTTTAACTACGCATCAAAAGGAAGTGAACACATTTTAATAGGTAATATACGTGCTGCAAGTTAAAATTTTGAATAAAGTCACTCACTTCCATCCTTAGTTGTAAATGGAAGAGGTTGTCTTTTTCTTGGTTTTCCAGGCGTTATTTGTATACATTTACAAGATCCTTATATTAGAAATCGGCATGTAAGTAATTTCACATGGGAAAAAGATTAACTTGTTGATATCTGCATGGATAGAACTGTATTTCTAATACCAATTGGTATTTACAAACTTAATACACATTGTATTTATACAACTTAGGTCTTAGTGAGGGTAAGTCTAACATAATTTAAACGTGCTTCTTTTATGATCTTTTAAGATATTTTTCCGAAGCAAGAGAAGACAACTTCATTTCTGTAGCTCTTAAAGTGTAGGTTCTTCCCGTAGCTGTTGTTGGATTCGCTGTTTGTAAAAGAGTGTTTCCTGGGACATCTAATATATCTCTTGCTGGTGGATAGTAAAAAGACTGGGCTGGACCCTCTGGATGTAAAAAATTTACTCGGTACATGTCACTGAATTTTTCTTCAGTGCATCCTAGCCACCAAGAGTTGTCATATGCTACTGTCACAAAACCAGCAGCAATATTTTCCATATGTGACGGTGTTATTTGGTTCTGTGTTGTCACATATTCAAGAGACTCATCCAGACTAAAATGATAAGGCTTGACAGTAATTTTACTTTCTGTGCAGGGTTAATATGAGTGAAACTTTTGTGTTCCCATAATCGCTTTTGAGTCACTAAGCCGAGGAAGTAAGTATTCTTTGATCAGTTCATAGTCCTCTGTTGTGCAATATTCAAAGTCAATGTTTTTTTTGTTTCCATAGCAAATACATAAAGCAATTTGGGTGTGTTTTAGTTTTCCCTCCCATTTATAATATATGATGAAAGGATGCAGTGTAGCTTCCCCGTTACATCAAGGTGGCCATAAATGGGGTAGTGGCCAAAACTTGAGCATTGATCCTATATGAAAATCTCACTTTTTTTATAATAAAAAGTGAATGTCGTACAAAATCGTAAGATTCTTAAGTTATTATTTTTTATATATTTTATTCTCGCATTAAAATATCATTTAGTGAATTAAGAAACAAAAAGAGGGTAATATTGCATAAAAAGGCTAACATAATAATTTAAATTTGTTAGAATTACATAGGCCTAGCTTAGAATTCATAGCGTAGAAATAATTTGCTTTTCATCTCACTAGTGTGTATTGTGGTAGCAAAATATTATTTTATACAAGAACCCATCGAGATCCCATCTTGAAATTTTGCATGTATTTAATCAGTTAGACTGGACAAGACATATAATTTTTATAAAAAAACTCCGAGGGTACGTATTTCGGAAATTTCAAAAAATGGTGCAACTTTGAGCTATCTAGGTTGTATAGTTTTTGAGCTACAGCATTTTAAAACAACCATCGATTGATCATAAACGAAGGTTTTTTTTTATTTTTAAATCCTTGAAACTCTAAAACCAGAGGTCATAAAAATTTGAAATTTCAAATTTCAACTAGTGTTAGTGGGTACATTACCTGAAAAAAAGTTCATCCAAATCTGAGGTATCAAGGTTCAGACTGTTAGTTGATTTGAGATGGAATGACCCGTATGCTTTGTTTTCCTTGTCGATAATGGGCATGTCAAAGGTACCATCTACTATTACAGTTTCCTCGGAGCGTTTCCGTACTGCAGAATTTAGGCTATCTTTGAAAGAGTCTACGAGCGATGGACCTTCATCTGGTTGTCGGTAACAACACCCAATTATTATTATAAGTCCACACACCGCGGTTACTCTTGTCCATATCAGTTCACAATAAAATCTTTTTTGGACCTCACTAAACCTAATGATTCTGCTTGTAGTTACGAGTATAAACACTCCTTCTCTCGGAGAGTCTAGTCTATCTTCTCGATATTCATTCCATGTGTTGTCGAATATTTCTCTACTTTCTACCATAGCTTTCAACCAACTCTCATCAGTTCCGAGTATGATGTGGGGACGACTATATTCTACGATAGTCGTAAACTTTATTGCTAATACTCCGGTCCTTAATAATATTCTGAGATCTTCAATCTACACTTTTCCTATTCCGCCTGTTGACATAATTGGCTTATCTGCTGCTGGTTTGTCTATTGGGAGTCTCTGAATTTCGTTTAATATAAATAACAATAATAATAAAGTGTATTCCATACGTACTCTGCACGCGAGAGCCGTTTCCGGTATCTACTGCAAACCTGACCCATCTTTTGAGACTTTACTAGTCTCCACCTTGTAGCGTAGGTCGAAGATTCTGCAGACGATTACGCCACAGAAGAGGTGAAGTATCTGGTTTAAACCCTCTATTCGGCGCCAGACCAGAAAGCGACAATCAGTTTTCAAAACGATGCCGCAAATCAACAGCTCCACAGAGACCTCATGACTGAGATTAGCTGCCTTCACCACGAGCGACGATCTGCAGCTGACTGTAATCTCATCATCATCCTCATTCATGGATTAGTTTTGAGGAAACTGCTCCGACTTCAGCTTCTTAACTCTGATGTTTTCTTTGCCAGCCGTATCTCCCTTAGCTCTTTGAGTATATGGTATACCAGCGGAAAAATACTCCTATCGCAACTCTAAAAAGCGAATATGCTCATCTTTATTAAAAGACTCTAACTGAAAAGTGGGGTACCAGCTGCCTCATCCTATCTTCCTCAGCAGCTTTAATAATTTTCGTTAACATATTGGCATGCTAGTATATTTGAACTCTTTTTAACATGCAGCTCATCTCTCTCTCTCTCAAAGGCTGCCCTAATCGTAAATCGTTCACACTCACTAGTCCATTGCTGTAAGTCTCTCGCGCCCATACACTCCAAATTGCTCGTTCTCACTCACCCATTCGAACCAAACTCATTGTCATTAACACTTTCTGGCTCTCTAATTGTCACTGTCTTCTGTCTCATACCCACAATTGCTTTCGTTCTTTCCTGCTACGCCACTAATACTGTCTCCTCTTACTGTCATTGTCTCCGTTTTGTTGTCTCTCTCTCTATCTTTCTCTCTCTCTCTCTCTCTCTCTCTCTCTCTATCTATCTATCTATCTCTCTTCCTCGTTGTCATTGCCACAGACTCTGTCTCTCATTATCATTGGCTTTCACACACACTTTCTCCTTCTCTTTATTCAACTCCCTCTAGCTCCGTCTCCTTCACTCTATTCCTAGTGCTGTTCTGTTGCCACTGTGTACCTTTCTCTCATGGTGCCATTGTCTCTTTCGCTGTTTCTATCCCACAATATCGCTGTCTACTACCTTCAAGTATTTATTACTTCTCCGTCTCTTCCCGCTGCCACTGTCTCCTTCTGTCTCAGCATAAAAAGTGCGAATATGTTGGCATGACGATATTTTTGCCAATTTTTTTAAAGGTGTTGACGAATTTAGAATGAAGCGCTGGTGCACCACTTTTCAGTCAAAGCCTTTTAATAAAAAAAAGCCATATTCACATTTTTGTGCTCTGGTAGGAGCATTTTTCCGCTGGTTCCCTTCTTTTCCCTGTCACAGCAGGGCATGTCACTCATATGAAAAGAACCTGATGGGTTAGGCAATTTGAGATAGTTTTCTTATGAGAAATTAAAATAATGCAAAAATAATTTTACGTCTGAGACCGGACGTTATACGCACAAAACTTTTACATATGTTTCAGTACTTCAATCTGGAGTTCCCAGAAACCTTCTGATGATGCTATTATCAGCACATCTATTTGTGCTACGTCACTTAGTAAATTACGTTATTGCCTCTCACCGCCTTCTACGTGGATAAGTAGGGTAACTTCGAATCTCCGTATAGCGGAAACCGATAAAGATACCCAGAAAATTTTCAAGGTTGCTCGAGACCGGAATCTGAGGAATATATAGTAAGATAGCAGCCATTTTCTGTGCGTAGCCTTCTTAGAATCCGCGACTTGCGTTTGGTTCGCTGCTGACGATGAAAAATGGTGAAAAAAGTTTTTTTGAAGCTTCATCAGGAGCTGCTCACGAAGTTACGTAAATGCATCATTCATTCATCCATTCATTCACGTATATACTATTCAGTTTAATGAAGTCATCGGTTTATCAAGGGTTTAGACGTTATCAACCAATTTATTTAATGTTTCCGTGCATATTTTACATGTACGGGTTACGTAATTTTGGAACTCTGTAACTGGGACAGGGATAAAGATATCACGAAAACTTTCAAAGTTGTTCGAGATCGGGATCTTAGGAATACATCGTAAAAATTTCTGCCATTTTTGTGCATAGCCATGTCGGAATCCTCGGTTGGGTTTTGGTCCGCTGGTGACGGCGAAAATTAGTAAAAAATCCCTTTTCTTGGAGGTTTCCGAGGAACCGTCCAAGAACTAATGGTGCCTGCATAATTCCGATCAAGTTCATTGTAACCCACATCAAATGCAAAACCAAGTAACTCATTCACTCCATTTGCCTAAGTAGGGGGAAGTGTTTAATATTCATTGTTTAACCTATGACCTTGTATTATAGGACAGTAACAGTAAGATGAATATCCAGAACACTTTACCCTACCTTTCCCACGTCAGTAGAATCCGACGTATGAGGACCGAAAAATCCCGTTTTTATGCCCGGCATTTTGGAACGTATTGGTAATCATGTTGCCGCATGCTTATGACTGCAAAGCTTTTCAGGATACTTGCCTTGTTTCACTCTGTTTACATGTTCCCTACAGCTTTAGTCATGTATGTCGACGTATATATCATTGCTAATATTTTAAGGTTATTTGTATCATCTTCGTTCCTTAAACTACCTTCTAGTTTATATCCTTTAACTGATCTGAGGAATTGCATTTCTGACGTCACTATTGGATTTAGTTCGCTCATGTTTGCTATCTAAGCCTCAGATCTGTAAAGGAGTAAGAGAACAGGTAGCTTTTTTTTTAATATAATTTCAGTTCCGTTTCTTCGATTGTCACAAGGAAAGACAGCCGCACGAACACGAGAGATAACACCCACCGGCACTTCTCGTTACCAGCGGGAGACAATACCTCAAATCTATTCGTTAGAGATACGCAGCTGTCCTTTGAGCCAGTAGCCGCACAAAGTATTCCTCGCGAAATAACTCCACATCTGAGCACGTCCGATGACCGCTTGGTTTCAGACACAATTTTGTAATGTAGGATAAAAAGTAATGTCGGAAGTATTGTCACGACTCTGGCGGGTCGTGATTCGTTCTTGGATAGGTCAGTATGTAGAAGGCTTGCCAGCAAAATATAAGTCGTGGTCCGGCAAACACAGTTTTAATCTGCAGGAAGTTTAAAATCAGCAGGCACTGCGCTGCACAGCGAAAATTCAGAAGGTGCTGTCCTCTTATCATCAGACTCAATGTATTACGCAAAAACTTCGTGCACCCGTGGGCGTACCTCACAAGCATCGCATGCTAATGGATTCTCTTGCTTTAGAGCAAATCTGTGTGTCAAATGGTGGTGCCCATATGTGCAGCGCGTTTACAGAACTTCGCCTCAGCTGAATGGCTGAAGAAAGCTACGCCACAACCAGGTATCTGGCTTCACCATATGACACTTGTTATCCCTTTGTTTGAGCCTCTTACTAATGACCAGGAGCGTCATTGAAAAGATCAGCCTGTCTAGAAGGACACCACAGTGTGAATCATGTTAGCTGCTACATCCGACGGCTTGTTGCACCATTCAGCATTTGAAACGCCTCAACTGACGCAAGGAATTTCGAATTTTTAATTTTTTGGTTGGAGAATGCGCGGCTTGGTTGATCTCACGTACAAAGACAGTCCAAAAATTTTATCGTCTGTAGTAATAAAATAAATCACTTTTTGGAAGGTGTGCAAAGTATGTAATAAAAATTGGCTGCTTGCAGTAACTCAGTTCATCTCGGTAGAAACGCCACTTTCTCCGTCTGTGACAACCCCAAATCAGTGCGAGAACAGGTATTCAGCCTTTCAGATGAGAAGCGTGAGGGAAGCATCTGTTGTGATTTACAGAGATGTTTCCGTGGCCTAGAATAGCTTCTCCAGCGTCCGGGAGGAGTTTTACAACGGCAGAAGTGGGCTGGCCGGCAAGGGAGCAGAACAGGGCTGTGAAAGCTGTCCTCGCAAGAGACTTGGTACACGCGGACGCACACACTCACGCATGAGGAAGGTGAGTACCTGTCATCTGGTGAGAGAAAGAGATCACTGAGCACTTCTTGATCATGCTTTGAATCAGTGCATGGCCACGAAGGTCCTCATAGTAACTCTCTCTCTCTTTCTCTCTCTTTCTCTCTCTCTCTCTCTTTCCCACGATTTATTCCGTAGCATGGGGTCTACATCTACATCTATATACATACTCTGCAAGTCACCGTATGGTGCGTAGCGATGTTCCGATACCGTCAAAATATCGATTTCTACTCAAACGAGTAGTAGGGCTTACTCATATCATCTTGCGATACTACTAGTATGAATGGTCCAAGGGTATCGATATCTACACACATCGACACTTTTTTAATTTATTATGCAAATAAATTAATACTGACTTTACCTAATATTTTACTTGTCGCTTAATTTATGTATTCTAATAAAACACTTTATCTAGTTTTATTTCTTTATTAATGGCAATCCGTAAGCAAAAAAGTCGGCCTTTGGAAGGTTTCCCAGAAAGAACAACTGCCTTAAATACTTAGGAAACAATTTGTTTCTATTCTGAGTCGTAGATGCGCGAGCTTTTGAAAATGCTCACTAGGCACAGATTTAGCACGGCAATAAAGTATTGTTGAGCACATTTATTCAAAAGGAAAAATACTTCTGTGTCTTCCAATTCTGCATATGGGTTGCTTTTAAAATATATCACAGGGTTCCACAAAAAGATAATTCGTATTTTGGTGTGTTACCTCGTTCTTTACGCGGCCGTGCGATACGCGTTAATGATATTTGCGAAAGTCGTATGCCTGTATTACAGTAGACGAAGCAGCATTTCATCTTGCTCCGATTAACTTGGGCTGCTTCTAATAAACCATACTTCTCAGTTATGTTATGGATCGCCCACATGTTGCTGGATCCTGAAAACACAGGTTTTTAACCTTGGATCCAATGAACGAGGTGAAAAAAGTCATGGCATAGTGATGTGCAAATACACAGATGGTGTTATTATCGCGTACACAACGTTTAAGAGGACAGTGCATGGGTGGAGTTGTCATTTGCACTCAGGTGATTCATGTGAAAAGGTTTCCGATGGCCGCAAGATGAGACTTAACAGACTTCGAACGCGGAACGGTAGTTGGAGTTAGAAGCATGGGACATTCCATTTCGTAAATCGTTAGGAAATTCCATATTCCGAAAAATAAAGTATCAAGAGGGTGCCGAGAATACCAGATACCAAGAATTATCTTTCACCGCAAACAACGCAGTGGCAGACGGCCTTGCCCTAACGATCAAGAGCAGAGACGTTTACGTAGGATTGCCAGTGCTAACAGACAAGAAACGCTCTGTGAAGTAAATCGCCGAAATCAATGTGGGGCGTACGTCGAACATATTCATTAGGACAGTGCGGGAAATTTGGCGTTAATGGGCTGTGGCAGCAGCGAGCGCCTTGCTAACAGCGCGACATCGCCTGCAGTGCTCTCCTGGGTTCTTCACCGTATTGGTTGGACCCTAGACGAAAACCGTTGTATGGTTAGGTGAGCTTCGATTTTAAGTGGTAAGAGCTGACGCCACGAAGGCACTGTTCAAGTCAGTGGTAGCTTCATAATGTTGTGGGCTGTGTTTATATGCAATGGACTGGGTCCTCTGGTCCAACTGCACCGATAACGGACTGTAAATGGCTATTTTCGGCTACTTAGAGAGCATCTACAGCCATTCATGAAGTTCATTTTTCTAAACAACGTTTCCACGGATGACAATGTCCCATGTCACCGGACCACAACTATTTGCGACTTGATTGAGAAACATTCTGGACAGTTCGAGCGAATGATTTGGCCACCCAGATCGCCCGACATGAATCCCACTGAACTTTTATGGGACGTAATCGAGAAGTCAGTTCTTGCAAAAAGTCCTAAACCGGCAACACTTCCACAATTATGAACTGCTAAAGAGACAGAATGGCTCAGTGTTTCTGCAGCGGATTTGCAACAACTTGTTGAGTTCACGGTACTTCAAGTTGTTGCACTATGCTGGGCCAAAACTAGGTCCGACACGATATTTGGAGGTATCCCATGACTTTTGTCACTGCTCTATATTGCAGCAGTGGCTGCACGGACAATTAACTCAATTAATCCGTACTTTTCTTGAGATCTCTCAGTGAAACTCCTTTGCATTCTTTGACAGTTATTAAGACTGGTGCTAAACTATTAAGTTTTCTTCCAAAAAATTTGATCATTGTTATAATTTGTATAGTGTGACATATTTGTCTTGCGAAATATCCAAAAGGATAAGAAAGCTGTAGGATGGTACAGTGTTTTCATCCCTACAGTAGACACAAGCAGCCACTCACTCACTACTCGGATACGTGTGTGAAACTGATTCGATACAAGTATTTTTCTTTCGATGCCGAGTAAGCACCGAAAGAATTGTGCGATTCTAAAAGTACATTGTTCTGTGTTTTACCTGTCTGTGTGTCATGTTTTCTGAGGCATAATGGAAACCAGTCCTGCAATAGCATAAGCGATCATGAAAAATAACCTAAAAGCCTCAATTAGGATTGCCATAGGTGTACTACAAAATGACTCTGAGCACTATGGGACTTAACAGCGGAGGTCATCAGTCCCCTAGAACTTAGAACTACTTAAACCTAACAAACCTAAGAACAGCACACACATCCATGCCCGTGGCAGGATTCGAACCTGCGACCGTAGCGGTCGCGCGGTTCCAACCTGAAGCGCCTAGAACCGCTCGGCCACTCCGGTCGGCTAGGTGTACTACACCAAGGGTCGTTAACGCGTTTGGCGGATTCGATTCAGTTCTACCTTACCTGTCAGTTGGTAAGCTAGAGCACAACACATTAGCCTCTACGAGCAGGTCAGAGCTAAATACAAATATTTACTGACAGAGGTGATAAAACTTCAGTTCAGCTAGCAAAGTTTTTTAGGGTTATATAAAACGCAAATCTTAATCTTCTATTTTTTATGAAGGGTTTCCAACTCTGCAGTCGACTGTGACATGGAAGAAATAAGCAAAAATTATAGTCTAAGGTTTAGAAGACATCGAGAATGTTAGCGACGAAGCACAAGATGTTTTTGGACAAGCATGTGGCAGGATATTAGAATGAAGAGATTCATGAAAGCTGTTTGACGCCAAAATTTGGATAGTCGTTCTGTGATTTCTGCCCTACCTCTGCCAAACGTGAGATTAATGTCTGCCGGCCGCGGTGGTCTCGTGGTTCTAGGCGCGCAGCCCGGAACCGTGCGACTGCTACGGTCGCAGGTTCGAATCCTGCCTCGGGCATGGTTGTGTGTGATGTCCTTAGGTTAGTTAGGTTTAAGTAGTTCTAAGTTCTAGGGGACTGATGACCACAGCAGTTGAGTCCCATAGTGCTCAGAGCCATTTTTGATTAATGTCTTAAACGACACCCCGCTATGCCCGGTGCGAGCCACGAAATTATAGTAATTTTCCCAGTATATGAATTCTAAAATCAAAGACATTTCCACAGTCAATCGGAATTGCTATTCAGAGATGGTCTGCTGCTGCGTTTCTCCTACCAGTCGAATGTGTAATTAAGTGTATAGGTCGGGCGAGCGTAACGAGTGCATATGTAGTTATTGTTACGAATGATTATGTACCGACACGAAGTAAAATGATTAAATCGAGAGCCAGCACATATTTTAATTATTTATCATGTTCCATGGGACGATGCAAGCCAAAACTACCCGGTGTATAGAACGAATTAGTTCATAGTTTACAAAATGCTGGTTATAAAATTTATAAAGTAAACAAACAATTAAGAAAAAAACACTGAAAAATGCGAAAGAGTATACGAATAAATAACATATTACAGAGAAAAGTACTCAACTAGTGACAGGGGAGCTCCGGTACAGAACAGAATTGTGCCACAATGAAATCTTCCAACTTAAATCTTCCAACTTATCAGTCAGTTTTCGCGGTTATGCTCAAATCAAATAAAAAATGAAACCTGTTGAATAGCGCACCTTTCTGTACAACGAGTAAGTTACTATCATTCGCCGGCCGTTGTGACCGAGCGGTTCTAGGCGCTTCAGTCCGGAACCGCGCGACTGGTACGGTCGCAGGTTCGAATCCTCCCTCGGGCACGGATGTGTGTGATGTGCTTAGGTTAGTTAGGTTTAAGTAGTTCTAAGTTCTAGAGGACTGATGACCTCTGATGTTAAGTCCCATAGTGCTCGGAGCCATTTGAACCATTTTACTATGCAAATCGTTTCTCCGCCTTGTGTTCACTGAAAGAATGTTGCAATTTCTTCCGAAAGAGTCATTATTGTCAACAACAAATCTCATGATGGAGTCTACACTAAGCTAAACTAAACTCCGCTCGAACAGGCCATGAAGGACCAACTGTACCGACCGGCCGCCGTGTCATCCTAAGCCCACAGGTGTCACCAGATGTGGATATGGAGGGGCATGTGATCAGTAAACCGCTCTCCCCGCCGTATGCCAGTTTCCGAGACCGGAGCCGGTGCTTATCATTTAAGAAGCTCCTCAGTTTGTCTCACAAGGGCTGAGTGCTCCCAGTTTGCCAATAGCGCTCGGCAGACCGTATGGTCACCCATCCAAGTGCTAGCCCAGCCTGACAGCGCTTAACTTCGGTGATCTGACGGGAACCGGTGTTACCACTGCGCAAGGCCGTTGATATGGAGTCTGCACTGCCTGTTCAAAAAGTATAAGGACACCCACATGTAGTGCGGAAGTGACCATCAGAAGTCAAGAAGAAGCGGACCCGCCTGTATAAAAGGAAGAGATGGAGAAAAGCAGGGTGCAGAATAGGTCGGCCAGGAGAGCTCATTGACTTCGATAGTCGACTTGTCGCTGGATATCATCTGAGTAACAAATTTATCACGGACATTCAGTCCTCCTAAAATACCCAAATCGACTGTTGGTTACGTGGTTGTGAAGTGGAAATGCGAAGCAACGACCACAGGTAAACGAAGACCAAGCGGACTTCAGCTACTGACTAACAGGGACCGTCGAGTATTGCGTTGGTTGTAAGAAAATCATAAATCAGCAGAAGGAATACCTCGTGTGTACTAAAGTGCTCCAGGCATTCCAGTTAATACAATGACTATGTGTAGGAAGTTAAAAGGAAAAGGGTATGATGTTCGAGCACCTCTTCATAAGGCACACGTTTCTCTAAACAGTGCTAAGCGACTCTTGAAGTGGTGTAAAGAGGGACGGTACTGTACAATGGTTTAGTGTAAACGAGTGCTTTGGATTGATTAATGCCGACATTGAAGAAGCATGGAGACAGTGGTGTTATGGTACTGGGGTGTTTAGTCTGAGGTTTCCTAATTGCGCTTAATAAAACGCTAAATGCAGGACATGAACATATTTTAAAGAACTGTGGACTGCTTACAGAGGTGGAACAATTCGGAGATGAGACAATGATTTGTGGACAAAAACTTTCCTAAAAAAGGACTGGCCTCCCAGAGTCATTATCTGAACCCAACGGAACAACTTTGTGATGAGTCTGAAAGTCGGCTTCGCTCCATATGTCAGAGTCCAACATCACTACGTTATCTGATTTCGGCTCCTGAGGAAGATCGGGCTACCATTCCTCTTCAGATATTCAGATACCTCAGTGAAAGTGTACGCAACAGAGCTAAGTCTGTCATAAAGAAGATGGCTGGACACATCTCATATTAGTGGCCAGTAATAGGTATTCGGATACATTTAACCAGATAGAGTACTTTTATCTACTTTCAGCCCGCCCCCGGTAGCTGAGTGGTCAGCGCGACAGACTGTCAATCCAAAGGGCCCGGGTTCGATTCCCGGCTGGGTCGGAGATTTTCTCTGCTCAGGAACTGGGTGTTGTGTTGTCCTAATCATCATCATTTCAGCCCCATCGACGCGCAAGTCGCCGAAGTGGCGTCAAATCGAAAGACTTGCACCAGGCGAACGGTCTACCCGACGGGAGGCCCTCGTCACACGAAAAAAAAAAAAAAAAAAAAAAATCTTCTTTCAAACATAATTTTTCATTGTTCCCCCAACATTTCTCATACCTATCAACAAGTTTACGAATTTTGAACTCAATGAAATCTCCCTGGCCGTCCTTTTATGGACTAAAAATATAGTTATTAAGTGACCAGAGTTGCCCTAAAGCATAAAATTTTATATCATAGGAGATAACTAAGTGGAAGTAAGCGACATAAACAAAACTTCACTGGTGTACTGAACACAAGCGTCACATACACACTTACAACAGCCGAGCAAATCTGTCTTTGCAGAATATTGCGTTGGCATCGGTCATCCTATGAACACAACAACACGACGATTCTGCCATGCACTTCCAGCTATTAGCGCAGTGTTAGTAAGGAAGCAGTTGAAGTTAAATTAGCAGGTGAGCTCATAAACAGAGGTGGAGGTTTTAGCTTAGAGATTATTATTATAATGAAGATAGCTGCATTTAGTCTCTGTACAAGATCTTGAGCGTAATACTACGCTCAGTCCTAACAAAGGAAACTCCCCGTCGCACCCCTGTCAGATTTAATGATAAGATGGCGCAGTGGACACCCTGTCAAAAACTGAACACAGATTAAGCATGAAAACAGGAAGAAGGTGCACAGAACTCTGAAGAGAAGCAAAATAGAAATAGGTCCAAGCTCAACAAGTGCAATATCGAGAGAACTTGAAAATCTGTGGCGTCATGTTTAAGTATCACAGTGTTAGACTGTAAAGTGGACGAGTCGTGTTCAAAACTTCCTCGTGCCATTCATTTTTATTTTATTTTTTTTCCCATTATGAACTGTCCATCTGCTCATTGAAATGCTTGTTCTCTTTCTGTAGTCTTGACAGTTGTCACGCTTCACATTGTTTGTAGAGTATGAGTCATGTGGTAATAATACGTCACCGTCGCAAGTAAATTTATGAATAGCGAGAGCAGGCGAGATTCCACACAACCGTCTCACATAAATGAAAACAACAAATAAACGGGTGTGAACTATGTTACAACAAAGGAATTCATGAGTCAAAATTTCCAAAACGGAACGCAACTTCAAAAACGTTAAAATAAGTGTGATTGTGAAACTGTTGTGTTCATTTGTTGCAGCCTGTATAAGAAACTATTATATTTTCATCATTTCCTTGGGAGTTACCACTTTCACATTCATACGAACGCCTAAATCGGGCAAGGAAGCATATCTCACTCACTTACTAGGCGTTTAAATTGGGTGCAACGATAACAGATTACTATCATATGACACACATACTGTCAGTAATGCCTTGTTTGGCACGCCAGACGTGTTTTCCGGCGGAGGAAACGGTTGACTTGTCGCCATGTCATCAAATGCTTGCGGTTCACGTTCGAAAGGGTAGTTGTGCAGAATCAACTGTCGTCATAGATCCCCTACCTTATACCTCGCTGTTGCAAACGGACGTTACATCATGATACGGATACAAATTCGAATACAGCGAACAGCCGAAAAAAAGAAAAAAAAATTGTAAAGAGAGAGGTTTGTCCACGGCTCGTGCGCTTGGCAGCCCAACACCGTAACGGGAACGTGTTATGCAGGTCTAGATTTTTTACTGAGTTTAACGAAGGCGATGTTGGCCTGATATATTCGACGATGCCCTTTGGCTACACTGACTAAAGGATCCTTCTAAGAAATACCAAATTAAGATAACCTTAAGATGCTTAAATAAGGCGAGACGCGTTGTTGAAAAATAAAAAAAAATAAAATTGCAACCAATACTGTTTTTAACTAATACTGTTAAGCACTGGTTTGCTCTATGCCACATATGGTTTGGAACAATTTCTACAATATTTTCCATAATTCTGAACAATTTCTGTGACTGTAATTAACGAAGTTACTAAATGTAACAATGTTCTGATAGCAAATGAATAAATGACGCGCGAACGGCCCAGTACAATGTAAAATTTTGAGTTGCGCTGTGAGGCTTAACATCAAATAACGAACTACACAACATTCAGAGCTCTAAATGTGACGACGCCTGAATCACTTAGTTGACCATTGGAGAAAAAAAAAGGTTCACATGGCTCTGAGCACTATGGGACTTAACTTCTAAGGTCATCAGTCCTCTAGAACTTAGAACTACTTAAACCAAACTAGCCTAAGGACATCACACACAGCCATGCCCTACGCAGGATTCGAACCTGCGACCGTAGTGGTCGCGCGGTTCCAGACTGTAGTGCCTAGAACCGCTCGGCCACCAAGGCCGGTTCTATGCACCCAAATTGCGTGAAAATGTAATCACATGTCAGTTCTAGTATAATATATTTGTTCAATGAATACCCATATATCATCCGCATTTCTTCCTGGTGTAGCAATTTTAATGGCCAGTAGTGTACATTCCAGTAGCTGCCATCACCCTTCACAGACCGTAGGTGCCCTTAAAATCTTAGTGCATAAGGCGCACTGTATATCCGATAGAGATAATTTCCAAGAACAGCTCACATACCTCAAGAGCATTTTTAAAGTGAATGGATTTTCTCCGCAACAAATTCTTAGAGCATTCAATTCAAAACCTAGAATGCAGGTACATGATGGGGAAGAAGACAGTAATTCCTTCATATGAAGTGCGTTTTTATCCTATGTGGGTGCTCTTTCCTCGAAGATAGGCCGTATTCTTAAGAAACACTGTGCCGAGGTGATCTTCCGGCGATGTATTTATACAAAACAATCTTTGGAAAATATATTTCATAAATAAAATAAAATTAATTTGTTATCTTTTTTTAAGAAGTTCACAATAATCGTTGTAATTACATTAACTATTTACGAACATTATCGCATAGCTATGTAGTAATGGGTGTTTCGTTTCTATGTCTTAGGTGCTGTATCGTTCACTTCATCTGATTCAAGATCGGTTAGTACATTTATCTCCCCATAGCCAGTTTTATTATAGTATCCAGCGTGCAATTGTGGGTTTTATCAGTGAGCAGTCATGAGGCCATATGGAAGTCACGCTTAAGTGTTGTTTAATCGAGAAAGTCCATTTGTCTGTGAATACCAACATGGCACATATGTTCACCCATGCACAATATGCAGAAATGTTGTTTGTGTATGGGTAGTGTAATGGCAGTGCCCATGTGGCTGTGACAGAATACCAGGAACACTTCCCTGATGGACGAGACCTCTGAGCCAGGTTATTTCCCTGGGTTTATCAAACATTTTGCAAATCCAGATCACTACCCAGTGTACACATAACTCAGAACATGAGGCTGTCCACTCATTTAAGGAAAGGGAAAACATTATTGCAATGATACAGTGTACTCCCACTACCAGTACATAACACATTAGCCATCAACTCAACATTCCACAAACATGAGTGTGACGAATGTTACATTACAACGGCTTGTACCTATTCCATGTGCAGCCTGTGTAGCATCTGCATCATGTGACTTACTAGGCAGATGACAGTTTTGTGATTGTTTGGCTGTACACTTTATTTATAGATGTGGCTACATTTACATGTAGTAGTATCATGAACAGCTCCAAATCTCATACATGGGTATTAGGAAACACACATGACGCCAGGGAAATACGAGTCAAAGTTAGGTTCTCAGTGAAGGTCTGGTGTGGCACGATTGATGACCTGGTGTTAGGGCCTGTGTTCCCGCCAAATCGCATGACAGCCACAACATATACACATTTTATGATAGAAGACCTACCTGTACTTTTGGAAGGCGTGATATTAGAACAACGATGGCAAGTGTGCAGCATGACGGATCACTGATTCACTGTACCAGCCAAGTATCCCACTATGTTAGTAACACATTTCCTCAACTTTGGGTTGGTCGTGGCGGACCCATTAACTGGCCTGCCAGATCACTCGATCTAACCTCATCAGACGAAGGTGGATACACGTGAAGAACTTATCGCTCGAATCACCGAGACTCGCTCGCATTACAGCCTGCCGGGACGATGAGATACGTGCAACACAGCACATCCTACATTGTGTTGACAAGTGCACACACAGTCAATTAGGTGGGGGACATTTTAAACACCTTTTGTAGTATGGATCCATCGCCTGTCTCACCATTATTCTGTCAACTACGGCGTCTACACAGCATTTCGCTAAGTAACATTCACACTTGTCTTCATAATCACTCACGGATACGTGCAGTCTTCAACCTGCTCCAGTTCTGTACCGATCGAAAACCAGACACATGTTCATAGGAATTTTTTTGTTTATTTTCATGTGTAAAATCACCTCATAAATTATGTGAAATTCCACCTTGATCGCCCTGTATATTTCTGTTATCGTCTGTCCTTGTTGTGACGGGCACTTTCATTGACACGTAACAGTTTCGTATGGAGTTTAATTATTCACACGTTTTTACACTTATCTCGACTTTCTAAAGCACGAATACATTTGTAAATGCAACTACTTTTGCTTCAGAAGTGAATGTGCTAGGATTCTTCACGTCTGTGGCTCAGATGTAGCAGCAATAGTGGAATTGATTTTTTCTGTGTCGGGAAACTGTTTTCTGCCTTTTGATGTTTTATTGTCATGTCTGCGTGGTTTTCTCTTCAGCTACAGTTGTGGTGGTATATTAAATAATGTAGGTGTTGCATTGCATACACGTTTTCTACGTTCCTCATTTACCGATTTTACTGGAATTGTAGTGAACAAAATTTCACATTGTTCAGCAGGTACACGAAGTCTCTTTGTAAAATGTCAGGTCTTCGGGCTGTTTACTAGTCATTAAAAAAAACCGACATTCTTCGATAAATATCTGTAGATTACAAGAGAACTGTAAATAAACTGGTCTGTAACGTACCATTTCGTACCTTCTAGATCCTTTTGAAAACTAAAGAAAGACAAATGTGGTGTCATTTTTATGGCATTACATACGCACCCCATTGTAAAAACTATGTTACAAACCAGTACTATCGATTCATACGTACTTGTCTGATATCATATTCGTTAAGTGTAGCTTGCTGGCCATTTGGGGCGCTGATGTCGCAGAATATAACAAAAATGAGCAGGAATGTCATGACCGTATGTGTTGTCCACATGCTGATATTAAGTATCGATACTTTTCTTACTGTATGACTCATTAGTAAAGCATTGATAGTTTCCGTTAGATACTGTGCCCCTAGACATTCCTCTCACTGACGTGGTAAAAGCTACACTGTGACCGCCCACAGCTCTTAGAACAGCACTTTAACCATTACTGACAAGAAAACGTCGCCAACATAACCTCATACCTTAAGGCGAAAAAAAGCACACTTGCAAGATAATAGCCCCAGTAATTCGATCCCGAGAAAAAATTTGAGCCATAATTCCGATAGTACGCAGTTCTGTCCTTCTGAAAGTACAACTTTTAAACTTCCTTTCGCACTGATTGTTTGTCACTCACTCCACCCAACTGCAGCCATTTAACGTTTGGCTGCGAGTGCCTGTACAGTGGAGTGAGTAATAGGTTTGTGAAATACTGTTTTAACATAGGGAACAAGCTTCGTTCATTGTGTCAAAAGTGCTACATGGTTCCAAATATCTCTTTGCCTCAGTCTTATGTTGCGATCCGCAAATGCATCATAAATGAATGAAACGCATGAACATGTCATTAAATAAGTAGAGTAGTGATATTTAATTACTGGCATCGGCGTTGGGTGTTATTTTCTGTGGATTTTGAGTACGGCACTGTTAACGTGAACTACATTTGCGCTGTGTGTGTTCGTAGATTTTCCCAGTGAATGAGATGCTTGAAGGTCTCTCGGGCATGCAGCCGGGTTGACTGGTCGTTGTAGAACGAATTTTGGACTGCATAACGTGCCATCATCATCAGGTTACTCCTGTTGACTGACGTCCTAGGCCGGCGGGTGGGTGGTATATATACCTGTCGCCTCTCCCCTCCACTGACTCCTCGTATGGACTGGTCCATACACGGAGTCAGTGAGGTGACAGGTATATATACCACATGCCAGAATCCCACAAAGCTGGACGTTTTCGCGACAAACTTCTGTGAAGCCGTTTCATAACCTCCAAATAGAATTGTTGGTTTCCTGTCTGGTTTTCAGGGACAAATTCAGAGTGTACAATCCCTTTGATGCCAAAAAAAAAGAAAAAAAAACAGATCAACATCGTGTGAAGACTGTTGTTTACTTTCTGGATCGTACCCATAGCACCATCACTCATCACCTGTAATGATTTTGTTAAAAAATGTGGATCATCTTTGAACGCGTCCTTCATTTCGAGACAGGCTTGAACGCAATGATCCCTTTGATCTCCGGTAAGAAGCTGCAGCACGAATTCTTCTGCCACTCTTCGTATCCCCAAATCAATGGCCAAGACGCGCTGAATTGAGCTCCAGGACAACCTGGACAAGTTCTCGAGCTCGTCGACTGTGCTGCGTCGATCTTCACTGATGAGATCACGGATTTTGTCGATGTTGTCTTCACTTCGAGCAGTTGAAGGTCGACGTGAACGGGTCTTATCTTCAACCACCATTACTCCCTTTTTAAACCGAGAAAACCATCCATACAGTTGCGTTTTACTAACAGCATGGTCATTGTAAGGTGTCTGAATCATCACAACAGTTTCTGCTGCGTTCTTGCCGAGCAAGAAACAAAACTTCACTGCCACACATTGTTTGTAAGAACTAGCCACTTTGTCGTGTCACATCTGCTCTGTACGCACACTCAAAGAACTGCCAAAGAAACTATATTTCTCACTGTTGGGTGACGACGCGTGGCAGAATGACTCAGCAGAGCTCCTACTACAACCCTCTGGCGGCGCAACCTGCTACTACAAGTACACGATGTTCAGCATTACGATTCCGGTTACTTTTGGGTCCCCCTTGTAGTTCATGTTCTTCATTATGGTTTAGTATGTGTCAAACCTCCAACCAGTGTAATTCTAAGAAAATGAAACGATTACAGCCATCATAATGACCTTATTTATTGTGTAGCTACCAGTTTCGGCACTTCAGTGTGCCATGTCCAGGCTGGATACTGAAGGGGTTATCACAATCCATATATAAACTGCATCAGTGATCAACATAACCGGTTTATGCAGACTATCTATAACTGTGATATCAGCCCTCCCATCAGACATGGTAGCTATTAAATTAATAAGGATGGCTGCAGGCATTTCATTTTCTTACGATAGTGAACAGCTACAGGCTCTGAGACCTCCAGTCAAAAGAATGGACATACTAAAACACGATGCAATTCTGTGCAGGAAATATAGTAAGGATTTGTCTACCACACTCTGTGTACCATTTATTATGTATGCATTCCTGCTGCTACTGCGTTTCCTACGGTGGTGGCCCCATCTACTGTGTCACATCATGATTTTATGCAAATCTGCCACATTGGTTGGGCACTCGACAAGGCTGCCACTGTTCACTGCAGTGCCTCACTGCATCAACGACACCACTCAGGATATTTCGCGAGCAGTGCCACAATATGATACAAACGTTCTGTGTGACAATTTACAATGGAGTGATTTGGGCAACAACAGAGTGTGGTAACAAACAATGGCCCCCTGTTTATCCCACAACTCTTACCTCCTGTGCTCCTAGTTTTTCCTCTGTTCTGGCTCCCATCCCTATCCTCAAACATCCAAACCTTTCCAGTGACTTTTCGAGTGATATTCTCGAGCCACAATGCTATACAGACGCCCCCTAATAGCACCTTTCTAATGTGTCAACAAAGGACTCTGTCAATTAATCCTGTCATTATATCATCTACCACTTCAATGTACAGACAGTGAACTACAACGGCCAATCCCGCCACACTGTCAGTGTCTCATGTCGCAACTATTTCCACACTGTTCGTGCCACTCAAAAGTGATCCCAGTGCATTGAACAGTGATGTCATGCTCGTTCCAGTGGCGCCTCTCGCGGTGCTTACTGTATTTTACCTAACCACCACCACACACCTCGCATCTTACACTCCTCAAATGCATTCTACACACAGTGCTAACTTTCTTCACAGGCCTGAACTTTTGTAGCATTCACTGCTTCAGGTTCCATTTAACTCGTGCTAACACATGACTGACATCACATCCAAAACAGTCATGCCACACACTTTTGACACCACATATGCTGCTCATGGAGATAGGATGCATCTGTTCAATTGGCCGAGCATTATTCGTCCCATGCCTGCCACATCGGGTTTCAACCCACACAACACCACACTTCTGTGACCACTTCATCAGTGTACTACATCGTGAAAGGTCTATGCTCCGTATGACATGACATCCACATACTCTGTGTCTGGCTGGTCCCACATGTACAACCCATGGACAGTTTCCATAGGCTTTAAACTGCTCCCCTTCCGTAACAACCTTCTGGCTGTATGATTTGCTCTATGCGAGTCCTTGCTGTCCACCCAGATTGATCCAACACTGATGCTTCACCACATGGTCTGGACATTGTGGCTACTGAAACTTCCCAGACACATCCAGACCGCAATGCTGTTGCATGCCTTGGACACCAGACTTCACCTTTTTGACCAAATTCACACTCTGGCACAGCATCGTACTCTCATCAACAGCTACTCTGATGTTAGCAAGGCAATCGCCCCACTCAGCTATGAGGTGGCTGAGGCTAACCAACTACTGCCGAGCCAGCCTGAGTTCCTCCACTAGCCGCTGGCCGGTATCACTGCCTCCAATCCACATAGCTGTGATATGTTCGAGGTCAGCTGACTCTGTCTTATCCTGCTTGGGCCCCCTCCCACAGCCATGCCGTGCGACCTGCACAATGCCAACTGACAACACCTGTTGAATGATACAGTGAATACACTCACCTCCCGGTCTGCCATCCCCATGGCACTATTTACAAACACTGTCATTTAAGAGAAAACCGCTACACGCCTCCACCCCTTCAATGGCTGGAAGATACTGTTGGCTGCATAGCAGATTTTGACAGGACGCTAGCATCTGTAGAGTGCTCTGCGCTTACCCAAATGAGCATGGTAGTCTGCTGTGAGTGTACCAGGTCGCTCTACAACCACAAGACGCCTTTATCAGCTGCACCTGCACAGTTCTGCTACTTCATGTCGCCCTTCCAACAGCTCACGCTTATTTGTTCCCAACTATTTGATTCAAACCTACTTACTTGTCAACACAGGTGCTGATGTCAGCACCATCCAGCCATCTCCAGCACCAACTACTCTCTAACCATCATCGCTTCAATTACATGACTTGAATGACACTGTCATCATGGTCACCGGCACTGCTTCAATGACTCTGGACTTGGGGGCAGAGAGTCACAGGCACTGGACCTTCCCTGTTGCCAAGACAGTCAAGTCAGTCCTAGGAGCAGGCTTTCTGCACCACTATCACCTGCTTCCTGACCTCACCAACAGTTTGTTATTAGGTCATGATGGTCAGCAGCCAATCATTGAAGTTATCAACGAAGTTCTCCCCGAACATTCCTGTCCACCTCCCACCTCCATCACATGGGGATATATGGCTGGACCTCCCCTTAAAGTGCTCAGCACTCTTCAGCAACCTTAACTGTTTGATGTCCAACTATTCTTCACTACACACCAAAATGACATCACGAGATGCAAAAACATGGATCCTTGGCAGCACATTGCTGACACTGTAGCATCACTTAACACTGCCAAGCACAACCTTATTGTCTTACAATGCCTGCAATAGCCACGCCACTTGTCTGTCTCTTTGGAGGATGCCAACCTACTTCCAGAGCCTATCAGCAAGGAATCTGGACAGGTTAGTAAAATACTGTACCCAGCTTCAGTGTGTGATTCTGACAGTGTACCCACTGCACCACCCAGTGAACCTGCACTACAACACGGCGTGTTTCTGGGCACAGATGTGCAGCCTACTATCAGGCCACATGCAGTTTGTGCTTTTTGCAGTGGTACTCTTTATCGTATAAACACTAAACCTGGCCTTCCTGTCCAACATAGACCTCAATACCCCACTCCCCACAAACTTACAGTGGTGAAGGCCAACATGGACAATTTAATGGGCGCAGGAATTTTCAGACATCAGACAGTCTGTGGGTGCCCCCTATAAAGCTTGATTTAAAGAAAGACAAATCATGGTGCCTGCATGGAGACTACTGGGGGCTCAATGGATGAACTATTCTAGTGTGTTATCCAGTCCCTAACTTACAGGACTTCTCTCAAATGTTAGCTGGCACCAAAATATCCAGCGTTCTTGACTGCAAAACAGCATACTTCCAGATTCTCGTGGCAGAAGAGGATATACCAAAGACAGTAATTACTACAATTTTCGTCTCTCTGAGTTTTTGTACATGCTTTATGGATTAAAAACACCACTCAAATGTGGCAACATTTTATGACAAAATTTTGTTCAGTCTACCATATGATATGCCTACATGGATGAAATCCTTAAATTCTCACCATCAGTGGAAGAGCACAGGTTCACTTACAAGTCCTCAACAGGCTAGCTAGCCATGGCGTCCTCGTTAACTAAGACAAACATCAGTTTCTGTAATCCCATGTCATATTTGTTGGCGACCACGTAGATGCCCCAGACATCCGCTCAACTCCAGAGAAGACCAACCAGATATGACTTTTGCCACCCAACCAAGAGTTACACAGATTGTAGGTGTCATAAATTTCTACAAGAGAGACAACCCACACACTCTTTCCTGTGACCGAAGTCATGCACAGGAAGAATACTGTGGGAAAACGCTAACTTGAGTGGATACATCCTACACAATACTGCACGTGGCTGCACTGGCTCATCTGTCTCCTGACGTCCACCTTACTATAACAGCAGACAGGAGTGACCTCGCTATCAGTGCCATGTTACAACAGGTGGTTTTTCGCTCATAAACTTTCGGGCAAGCAGCGTTAGTGGTCAATCTTTTACCATGAACTACTCCCCATTTACGAGACTTTCAGCTACTTTCGAAAAGAGACAGAGTACAGATTTCTTACTGTTCACATGGATCACCATCCCCTGGCTAGCGCGTTACACAGCCCATCTGAGGACTCTCCTCCAGACATTTTCGATACCAAATTTCATTTCATAGTTTCACTACGTTAAAGGCACTGATAACATTGTTGCGGACTATTTGTTGAGTCTCGTCCACTGCCTGGCTTGTTTAAGACTAGATCACTGAGGTGCAAGAATCGTATGAAAACCTATGTAACCTTCTTTGTGGCCCAGTCACAGACCTTAAACTTGACAAACATACCTTCCCTGGCTTCACCAAACCAGTTTGGTGGGATGTGTCCCACGACTGGGTCCGACCCGTCATCCCAACACCTTTCCGTAAAAAAATCTTTGCTCTCATCTGCAAACTCGCATACCCTGGGATACAGCCCTCTGTAAATTTACTGACAGAACGTTTCATGTGGCCCTACATGCAGGAAGTCTGCGCCACATGGAACAGAGCATGCATCCCATGCCAGCAGAGCAAAACAGGCCGCTGTTCTCAGCCCCCTTGGCAAATTCCCAACCCCAATGGGAGGTTCCAAAACGTGCACATTGACATAGTAGGATTACTTCCAGTCTTGGATGGACAATGTTACATTATATCACTAACTTATAGAGTTACGCACTGTGTCAAAGCCACACCTCTTGGATATATCTGCTGAGAGACTGTTGCCAAAGTTTTCGTCAACACATGGATTCCATGTTTCAGCTGCCCTGTGTCTCTCACTACTGACAAGGTCAGACAGTTTGAGTCCTATCTATTCAATTAACTCTGCCATGTTGCAGCTGCCACGATATCCATACCACCTCATATCACCACACATTAAAAACAGCGCTAATGGGCCATCCTGAATCATGGACAGAAGCCCTTCCCTGGGTATTGATCAGCGCCTGCATGGAGAATAAAGAACATCTTGATGCATTTTAGCCAAGATCCTATATGGCAAGACACGAATTCTTACCACAGATTTCGCCATACAGGATACATCCCCCAACAACTGTGACTTGCCAGATCTCATCACCTGCATCAGACGCCATATAAAGAACCTGTATATACCCACTGCCCCTCCTCCCCCAATCATACCATGCAATGCTGTGAGTCTTCATCGATAAGGACCTGCCCACCTGACCACATGTGATGCTACACGTTGATGCTGTGGGACTGGCCCTGCATCCGCTGTATACTGGACCTCCTATAGTAATTACTTGCAGCACAAACACATTTGACATCATGATTGGGGGCAAACGACCCACAGTGTTTGTTAATAGATTGAAGCCGGATCGGACCATTGCAGTATGATCTATGCAGCCACCATCTAGCCCTGCACCTGACCAGCTGTCTTCTACCCCTTTCACACTACAGGTCAACGGCTCCAGCTTTCTCCCCGAGTACACATCTGTGGCGCCCATCGACAAAACCCAGGTCATCTTCATGCAATATGATGACAGGAGATCCGGGGCAAGCACTATTTTGCACTGTTAACACACCTCACCTATACCAGCCAATGTGGGCACGATAGAATTCACATCCCGACTCCCTACCAAGGGCTCTCTCATCATAATGACAGTGTATGGCATGGCTGCCCCAGCTACAGCCGTCAATAGAACTACACTGTTGGTCACTACACCCTCGTTGCCCACCACTGAAGCTGCTACTGACAACAGTGCACTGGTATTGGGTATTTTCCACTTTGGACACACCCTCTGTCCTCCTCCCGCCTCAGGGACTATGAGATCTCTGACATCATTGTGGCCCTTGCCCCAGCACAGCAACACCAGCAACTCACATCCTCACAACATTTCCCCTTCCCCCAAGCTCCGCCCTATGGAGATGAAAAAGGGGGGGGGGGGTATGGCGACATAGCTACCATACATAACCTCTAACTGACAAAAAAAAATCTCTACCCTGTGCAGTAGACTGGACAAAAATACTTGTGATGGCTGTGACCTCTGACCATTGTAGACTATGAAGCAATTCTGTCCAGCAAATAAAGTAAGGATTTTTCTACCACGTTCCATGTACTGTTTATTACCTATGCACTCCTGCTAGTACTGAATTTTCTGCAAAGGCAGTAAATAGTTCCTTTTTAGTTTCCCCTCTGCTTCCTTCTTTGGACACAATTTTACTTTATTCTTTTGAATTTTTTTCCCCATTGAAGAGGTCTGATATCTTCACTGTCTAAACAAGTTTTGTTAAATATGAGTTTTTATTTACATTCTTATTAATGCTTAGTATAGGCATTTTCTCCATCCTTGTGCTGTAAAATGTAATTATGGTATTGTTTTCAAATATTACATCTCTCATGGAGAAAACTAGTAAGAAATGTACCAGACACTCATGCAGCCTTTGCAATGTGTCATGAAAACAGTGCAAATAACAGAATAAAGATTATGAAGGCACAAAATCCATTGAAGTAATAGGGGTGACCTCAGTGATAATAGCTTAATTTCTGATGCTAACAGCCAGTCTCGCATTCCCCCATCTCTGCACATGCACATATTCAAAATTTTACACTCCACAGTTGACACAATCAATTGATCATTGACGTCATTGACTCATTCACAACATTGATTTACATGGAAGCACATGATGCGCAACCATAGTGAGTATGGTAGTCGATTTTGACCAGATAGTCACTTTTGTAAAACGAGTTTTACATTTGGTGTAATTAAGGTCATACACTGATGTGTAAGAAATCTTACTAATATTTCTGAATAGACTAAATATATTTAAGTTGTGGAGGTATGTGGTGGAGCTGCTCTGAGTGATCCTGTACCCCTGGCAGAATTGATGATGCTGTGTGTGTCCCCTCTCCTACTCCTTCTAAAACTACCACTCTGCAATTTTTTATCCATATCTACATGAGTATTCTGCAACCCACACTCAAGTGACTGTCAGAGGCTCATCAAATCACCTTCAGACTATCTCTCTATGTCCCACATTTGAACACTGAGTGGGAAAAATGAACACTTAAATATTTGTATATGTGCTCTGATTTATTTTGTTATGGTAATCACTTCTTCTTGGGGAGGATTGCATCAAAAAAGTATTTTCTAATTCAGAGTAGAAAGTTGGTGACTGACATTTCATGAAAAGATGCCACTTCAGGTCACTTATCATATCTGTGACACTCTCTCACCTCTTTCATGACAGTACAAAAAGAGCTTTCCTGCTCTGGACTTTTCTGATGCCCTTCATCAATTCCCTCTGGTAAGGATATCATACTACACAGCAATACTCTATGGACAAATGTAGTGTGGGCAGTACCTTTAGTAAACATGTTGTAGTTTATAAGTATTCTACGAATAAAATGGGATCTTTGGTTTGCCTTCCCTATAACATCATCTCTGCGATCATTCCAATATAAGTTGTTTGTAATACCATGGCAGTTACTTGAATTGATATCCTTTAGATTTGTGTGATTTCTTATGTAAGTGAAATTTAACAAATTCCTCTTCATGTTCATGTAATCCCTTTAGTATTTTTCTTTATTTGGCCAGTTGTACAAAACAGATATTGTGTTCAAATCATTTTGTAATTGGTTTTGATCTGATGACTTTGCTAGAAGTAAATGGCTGTATCATTTGCAACCAATGTAATAGACAATTTTCTCTGACATAATTTATAATTTTCAAATGCAGTATATGTTCCAAAATCATAACAAAAATTGATGTCAGTGATATGGGTCTATAAATGATTGGATTATTCATTTTACCTTTCTTAAGTACTGGTGTGACTTCTGCAGCTTTCCAGTCTTTAGATATGGGTATTTCGTAGAGCAAGCAATTGTATATGATTGATAAGTATGGACTATTGTGTCAGAATACTCTGAAAGAAACATAACTGATATACAATTTGGCCTGGAAGACTTGCTTTATTAAGGGATTTAAGCTGCTTCGATTCACTGAGGATATCTACTTCAAAGTTATTCATCTTAGCAGCTCCTTTACTAGCAGATTGACCGGCCCTAAAACCTTAATGACAACATACGGTCCCAGGTAAGTATACCAATTTTCCAGATCCAATCCCCCCCCCCGGGATCAGGATTTCACCCCACGAAATTCCTCACAAATAACTTATCGCCTATCTTAACCTGAAAGGGACATCTACCCCGGTTATAGTGTTGTGCTTGTCACTGATGGACCAGTTGTATGTTGTTGCGAGCCCACCGCCAGTTCACTCTGAGCGTATCTGGGGTAATAGAGACCAGTAATAGGTCATTGATTTGCCAAAGGTTGGAGAGGGGCGAATTGATCAGATAAGCTAACATTAACTCCGAGGGAACTGCCTGTGAAGTTTCACGCTGGGCCATATTAAGTGCGGAATTTAACCAAGGGATAGTGGTATCCCAACGACGAGGTGAATTAGCGTGGTAGATAATTAATGCTGCCTTCAGGTTGTGATTAAATCTTTCCGCAAGGGAAGCTTGAGGATAATAAGGTGTAGTTGTGAAATTGTGGATACTGTTATGAAAGCAATAATGCCTAAATTCCCGGGATGCAAAGGCCAGTGCATTATCACTGACCCATTGTTTGCACATCCCCAACCATAAAAATATGCTAGTCAGGTGGCGGGTGGTTATACTAGCATAACCCCACTGCTGGGAAGTAACCAAACAAAACGTGAGAAGTCATCTACCGCCACAGACACATAACGATAACCAGCCATTGTCGTAGGTAAGGGACCCACAAAATCAATGAACATCTTCGTCTTAGGTCGCTGCTCCCGGTGAGCCTGCAGCAGCCCTAAGGAGGCGTTCAAACTCCCCTTTCCCATTTTGTACTCATGACATTCACTGACCAAATGACGCACATCCTGGTATAGCAATGGCCAAACCACATGAGACCGCACCTTGCCCAAGGTCTTATAAAGACCGAGGTGCCCTCCTAACACCGAATGGTGGAAATATCGAAAAACCAGAGAAACCAAATCTAGAGGCAAGCAAATCCTCAGCTCGCCCGGCTTTCCAACCTCCTTACACAAGACACCATTCCTTAAAGAATAACCCAGCAATACTTCTCCAGCCGCAAGCTTTTCCTTAAAAGGGCTCCAAAGCAGATCTTCATTCTGCTTGGTTCAGAGGTTGACAAACAGCTCAGGAATATCAGTGAGAACACTATTAACAAGAGGAATATTCGACTCATACTGCTCGCATGACTGAGACTCTTCATCTTCATTAAACATTCGACTAAGTGCGTTCGCCACCTGGTTATCAGTTCACTTGATGTTGTGCACCCTAAATGGGAATGTGGAAATGTGGACAGCCCACCTGGCCATCCTTCCAGTTTTACTAGGTCGAGCAAGAACCCGGCTTAAAGCCTGGTTATCCATCTCCAAATCGAATTCTCTATGTTCTAGATAGAATCTGAACTTTTCCAATGCGAAGAGTATGGCAAGAGCCTCACATTCATAAACAGAAAAATTTAGCTCCATTCTACTAAGCTTCCTCAAGGCATATGCCAATGGGTGCTTCACAACCTGGTCTTCCTGAAGGAGGATAGCCGCGATCCCAGGATTAGAGGCGTCAGTCTGAACAATAAATCACTTTCCGAAATTGGGACCCCCAACACGGAAGGATTGTAGATAACAGCCTTCATCGATTCAAAGGCAGCCTGCTGACTATCTCCCCAAGTTAAGTGCTGTCATTTCTTACGTAATTCATTCAGAGGACCAGCCAGTTGCGCAAAATAGGGCACGAATTTTCAAAAATAATTTGCCATGCCGATAAAGTGTGCAACCTCTTTTCTTGTTCTCAGAGGAGGGTACCTCTTAGGCCACTTGTGCGGTCTTGGTCGATTCTGATTCCATCCGCAGAAATAAGATGGCCTAAGAATGAAACCTGCTGTTTAGCCAGAGTAATTTTAGCTGGCTTCACAGTTAACCCAGCGGAACTAAATCTATCAAGCACCTAAGATGAACAAGATGACCCTCAAATGTGTGGCTATAAATAACAATATTGTCCAGATAATTATAGACACACTTTAACTTTAAATCACGAGAACATGGTCCAATAAACATGACAACACTGCGGCCCCGGTGGCCAGGCCAAATGGAACTCTGTTAAATTCATAAAGATTCCAGTTCGTACAGAAAGCAGTGACACGCTTGGACTCTACCATTCAGAGGAATTTGAAAATAAGCCTGATTCAGATCCAAAACAGTGAACCACTTGGCACCCACAAACCAGGTAAAACAATTATGGATATCTGGTAAGGGAACATATTCCAGAATAACCTTCTTATTTAACACTCGATAATCTACAACAGGCCGAAAATCCTTGCTGTTAGCCTTAGGGACAAGGTACGTAGGCGAGGCGTATGGAGATGTTGATGGCCTAATAACACCGTCCTTCAACATTCTCTTGAATTTATGTTTTAATATCCTCATCTTGGTAAGTGATAGACGGTACTGAGACTGCCAAACCAGGACATTATCGGATAACTGAATCTGGTACTCAATAAGATTAGTAACACCAAGTTTATCAGAAAGCACATCCTAAAATTCATCTACCAATCTAACAAGCTGATTACAATGCTCATGCAAGAGGTAGTTAAGTTCAAATTTACTACTCTCCTCCCCGACGAAATTGGCAGAATTGGACTGCCGACACGCACAAAGTGCAATTCTTTCCTGGGGTTTAAATTTAAAACTTAAGGTTTTGCTGGCATATTCCAGTATCAAACCAGTACGTTGAATGAAATCACAGCCTAACAGAAGTAACACAGTTAAATCTTTAACCGCCAAGAAGGTAATTGGCCAAGTGAAATTACAAATGGAAATACTCCCCTGCATCTGACCTACCACTGATAAGGCTTGACCATTAGTGGCATAACAACTCTGAGTGGTGGGTTGAACAGGCAACAACTTTTTTAAATGCCGAAATTCAAGATACCAGTCATAATTAAAGACACGGAACTCCCCGAATCAATTAAGCCACAAAGAGGTTCCCTTCCTACGTGGTCACTGATATAGGGGGCCTAGTGAGAGCATGAAACTGCGCACATCGAAATAGGAACTTACGCTTTTTGCCCCTCCTCCTTCCCTGGTGTCAAATACCTGACTTCGGGGTTTTCGGATTAGGCCAGTCAGGCACCAAATGCCTGTGATCAACACACCTAAAACAATGCCTTTCAGACTGAAACGCATGTTCAACCCATCATTTATTGCCTTCTGAAAGGCGTCACCTACCTTGCCAGTGATGTCGGGGGAGACAGAAACCGGCCGATCTAAAGCCGCACGCAACCTAGCCACCAATTCCGGGACACTTCCCGTCACCGGTTGTTCCCTGATCTAGAGCTCATACTGCAAAAACTCTTTCTTTAAATACCCAATGCCTGGACATTCCCTTAAAGCCATATCAGACGCCAAGCACCTGCGGACAGTAATGTTAAGTGAAAGCTTACAATAACACTAAATAATAACACACAAAAAACCAGTGATAAGGAATTAAGTGAAGGCAATCCTACCCCCCACCTCCTTTCCAACAGAACGAAACCATGATCTGGGAATTTGCTGTGTATAAGTTTGAGCATTATTCAAAGGCACTTCAGATGTTTCTGTGATCTATTTTATTTTTCCTACATCTACATCTACATTGCTATTCTGCAATACACAGTTAAGTGTCTGGCAGAGGGTTCATCAAAGCACCTTAGAGCTATTTCTCTACTGTTTCCACTTTCGAACAGAGTGTGAGGGATGTGTTTCCTGTGGCAAAGGGTTGAAAAATTTGCCACCTATGGACAGAGTTATCTACAGTGACAAGAACACCTTTGCCCATTTTGCTGGGGGTCTTATGAGGCCTTCACAGTCTGGCACAGCCACTTAAACCCAGTTCTCAAGCAGATTTCCCATGCCAAAATCTGCTACACAGGCAACAACTTATTTAAACGCCAGAATTCAAGATACCAGTCATAATCAATTAAAGACACGGAACTCCCCAAATCAATTAAGCCACAAAGGGGTTCCCTTCCTACGTGGGCACAGATATAGGGGGCCTAGTGAGAGCATGAATGTGTGCACATCGAAACAGGAACTTAACAGTTTCTGCCCCTCCTCCTTCACTGGCGTCAAATACCTGACTTCGGAGTTTTCGGATTAGGCCAGTCGCGCACCAAATGCCTGTGATCACCACACCTAAAACAACGCCTTTCAGACTGGAATGCAGGTTCAACCCATCATTTATTGCCTTCTGAAAGTGTGGGCCCTGTTACTGAACTCTGACTAAGTCTACACTGCGAATCAACAAACACAAGAGCTTGAATAGACTCAACCACAGTATCCAACTCCACAAAGCTTTTGGGCTGATTAGAAAATATAAGCCTCGAATGATCATCTGGGTGCATTCCCTCCAGAATACTCTGAACAGCATCTGCTTCAGAGACTGACATTTCCAGAGCTAACATGGCAGTACAAATTCTTTCCTCGTATTGCTCTAACGTTTCTCCTGGACCTTGCACTACCCAGTAACATGTACGCTCAAGTTCATTTCACATGCGTGCCGGTAGCTTCCTAGTAATTATTTAAGCCTTGACACCTCAAAACTTCAGACAGTAATTGATTTAACATTCCCCTGGTCAACGGGTAAAGCAACGAAAGGACAACTCTGTGAGGTACACCAAATGTGTTGACCTGAGTCTCAGGTTTAGCTAACAACCACAACAATTTCTGAATCTGAGTCAAATCATCAATCGATAATTCTGATAAGCCAGAGAATGAGCCCATAATGGGGTTTGGCAATTTAGCAAAACAATCAACATTCACTTCTTTAGAATTCGCTGCCTCAGAAATTTGAGTCATACAAGCTTGTTGCTCTTGGATCCCTCCATGTTCTGAACTGGTCCCTTCAGCTTTTAAATCCAAAGATGTGGCTCTAATCTGTAAACCATGCACATGATCCATAACCTGCTCAGCTTCTCGTTTCTCTGTATCCTTAAGCTCTATACTACCCAGGTCTTTCAAACGATTCATGAAATAAATTAGCTGTGCTTCAACACGACATACTTGTCTATGTGTTGGTTGAGTATTGCCCAAGAAGGTAATATTTCTATCCATATCATCCACGGCACCCACAAGAAATTGCAAGACGTCACCTACCTTGCCAATGATGTCGGGGGAGACCAAAACCGGCTGATCTAAAGCCGTGCGCAGCCTAGCCACCAATTCTGGGACACTTCCCATCATTGGTTGCTCCCTGATCTTGAGTTCATACTGCAAAAACTCTTTCTTTAAATACCCAATGCCTGGACATTCCCTTAAAGCCATGTCAGATGCCAAGCACCTGCGAACAGTAATGTTAAGTGAAAGCTTACAATAACAATAAATAATAACACACAAAAAACCAGTGATACAGAATTAAGTGAAGGCAATCTTACCCCCCACGTCCTTTCCAACAGAATGAAACCATGATCTGGGAATACCAGTAATGATACGTGTTACAAACCGGACACAATGGGAAGGACCAGGCCCCATTGCTTTTTTCTTTTATCATTCGTTTATTACAGCAGAGAAATACTCATTTTAAGACAAAATTTAACTACATGAAATATTGCTCCCACTAAAGGTTAACATAAGCAGTGACAAAACTTATTGTCTTAAGGGTTTTTGCTGGCAACAAATTTTAAGGAGGCAATGTAAGGTTTATATCAGTTTAGCTCAAACACGTAGCTAGTGACTGAATCACTACACAGGCACTTCAACAATTTCGGTAACAAATAAATAGCATGAATTTGTACTCACAGTAACCAACTAATCAACAGCCTTGCCATTGAATAAGTAGTAGGCCATTTGGAACGGATTAGCAACACCCCGCAACTAGGTGAGTTAATACCAACAGTCCTTAAATGTCTTGCTCCCCATTAAATAAGCAAACTTACGGTAATTAAATGAATAACATCAGTAAAACCAGTAGGGGAGCTAACTCGTGCCACTGAAAATTAAGGTACAAGACCGGGGCACAAGATGGTATACAATGAGGTTGCCTTAGTTCTATACTGTGCTCCAAAATATTAACTGAAATGGCCAATTCAAAATTAAGTACACATAAACCAGCATTAATTAACGAGGAGTGACACCAGGTTGCTTGAAGGGATGACAACACTTAATTGAAAAGACAAATGCCGGAAGCAGCTGTAACATCAAACACCTTCTCCTAGTTTTAACCAGGAGTCACTTCCCGCTATATAAGTAAACATTAACCAACACATGGAAGGAACCCCAAAGAGAAAATGTAAATAAAACCCCCAAAAGATTATAAAGGACAGGGAACTCAACTATTTAAATTTAAAAGAATTAGCACTCCCCAAAGGCAGTGTAAACACGAAGGCCACACTTAAGAGGCCACCAAAACTGGTTCACAAAAGGTCTTATACATTTGCTCCTTTTCTTTAAAGAAAGACAAGGCTGCTTAACTTCTGCTGGCTTCTGCTGGACATCCGGTATGGCTCGTGTAGGATACACCAGGCAGCAACCGAAGCTAGGCGGTCGGAAGGCACAGCGAGCAAAATCAGGAGAGCAGACAGGCAGGCAGCCAACACATATGCTCCATGCTGAACTGGCAGACCGCATACAACCTACTCCACATATACACGGTTGCTTCCACCTCATACCTCGTGGCGTCTCAGCAGGTAGCCCGAGCAAACATCAACTCGCCCCGTGAATACGGAACATAACAAGGCAAGCAAAGATAAGAAACATCGAATGATTGATAATGGACATCCAAGAGACTGGTGCACCAGTAACAAGCGCCATGGCTCAGTGATGATTCATGCAACAGAGTGCTGCCACTTTGGTGAACAATTCCAACTCGAACTGCTTGCCATGATCTGTTGTAATATGCAGAGGACAGCCGAACCGTGATACCCAGTTTAGCACGAAGGCATGCTCCAACGTTTGTGCAGAGATGTTGTGTACAGGTGCCACTTTTCGCCAATGATAAATTATTTTCAGCAGATTGAGTGTTCAAAGGGAGTAGTGGGCCTATGATGTCCAAGTGCACATGAGTGAAATGCATGATATCATTGGGGAAGTTGCTGATCAGTGCACATACATGCCATCTGACCTTGCAACACTGACACTGTATGCAACATCATGTCTAGTCATGGCAGTCTTTCTTCATTCCTGGCCACATGAAGAGATCTGTGATGAGGCATAATCTAGATCATGCACTCGAGTAATACAGATTGTGTAAAGATTTGAAGGCTTTCTTCTGTAATCCTGCTGCCAAAAAGAGCAGTGGGTTTGATGTTGATATGTTGCAGTATAATTTGATGCCAGTGCCAGGAACACTAACTAATTGCAAGTCTAACGATGAAGTTGTTTCCAGTAACAGCACTTTTAGTTCCTGGTCAGTACTTTGTGCTTCAGCAAGCTCTGAGTAGTTAATAGTGGAGACACTGCTGACTCCGGAGGGGCAGTCTGCTACCACATTCTCGATCCCTGATACATGCCAGATGTCTGAGCTCAACTGTGTGATAAGCATAAGCTGGTTATGCTGCCACGGAAAACAGTTGATAATGTTCTGCCAAAATGCATGCAAGAGTGGCCTGTGATCAGTGAAGACTGTAAACTCAATGGGCTCCCAGCTGAGGTTAGAAGTATTTAACTGCCTTATGTATTGCTGACAGGTCGCTGTCATAAGCACTCCACGTCTGTTGAAACGTTTGACAGTTTCAAGAGAAATAGCACTACAGCTCACATCTGCCACCAGTGTCAATGGCGCACTTGGTTCAGGGTGCACCAACAATGTGGCATCCACTATCGCTTGAGTGGATGCAGCAGTCATGCTATCAGCCAAATTCATTGCTGTGTTCCCTTCGAATTTCGGACCTGCAAGCACAGCCGTTAAAAGTTCTTGAATTTCTTCTGCCTGTAGTATATGAAGACAAAAAATAGAATAGGATAGAATAGAATAGAATCTTTATTTTCTTTTCAATATGTTTTCCATACAATTGACATTGTCAGAGTGTTCGATACATTTTTTTTAATTACAATAATTATTATTGTACATAATTGTGTGTGTGCAGGGCAAGCAGATATGCATGCTAAAGTAATACTGATAATACAACAATTATTAATTCACAATAGTAATAATAATAATAATAATAATAATAAATCATAACAGTTAAATATACAATAGTATAAAGATATATTTATAGTACATCTTACGTATCCATGTAAAAAGTCTTTGTTGGTACATTACTGTCACAAACAGATTGGTATAATTCATATGGCAGTTTTTTGTTTCATGTAGCATATCTCTTTTGTGTCACTGTTTAGAAAGTCATCAAGTGAGTAATATGGCGTACATTTGAGCCACACTTCTATCGTTTTCTTAAAGTTATTCATTGGTAGTCCACTCACAGCCTTTGGGAGTTTGTTATAAAATTTCAAGCTAAGGTGTTTATGGCTCTTTTGTGTTAATGTCAGCCTTGTGTGTGGAAGGTCTATGTTGCTATTATTTCAAGTATTATGAGATCTTAAATTAAAGTTTGATACATTCTCTTTAGCATATTTTCTCCGTCTGTTATTAGTGTCATATCATCAGCATACAGTTCATTGTTGCATGGCATATAATTTGAGAAGTCATTGATGTTAACAATGAACAGGAAAGGGCCAAGCACTGAGCCTTGTGGAATTCCTATCTTTACTTTCATGGGGGTTGACTTTTGATAGTTTGTTTTTAATAATTGTACCCTATTGCTTAAGTATGATTGAAAAAATTGTAATGGTTTATCTACAATACCAGAATGTTCTAGTTTTTTTATCATTATCTCATGTGTGACTGAGTTGAAGGCCCTTGTTAAATCTAACAGTGTAGCACAAGTGAGTTTCTTGTTTTCATATCCTTCATATATATTACTAAGAAGGCATTCAACTGCTTTAGTTGTCGATAGTTCAGATCGAAAGCCAAACTTGTTCTTACTCAATAATTTATTACTTTCAAAACAATTGTAAATTTGGATATGTATGCAGTTTTCTATTACTTTTGATATAATGGGAGCTATTGATATAGGTCTATAACTGTTTGGCATTTTTCTCTCACCTTTCTTATAGATTGGGAGTGTAACTGTTATTTTCAGGCATTCAGGGAATATTACTTCTTCAAGTATGCGATTCATCAGGTATGTTAGTGGCAGTAAGATTGCAGTGGCTATATGTTTAACAATACTGTTACTAAGCCCATAATAGTCCTCTATTTTTGAGTTTTTAAGTTTCTTTATAGATTTGATAACGTGGCCGGAGGTGATTTTTGACCAAGAGAATTTCTTGGTTGCTGGTGCTTGTTGTATAAGAAGGGTTACTGCAGCTGAAATATTATGAGAATTATTTTTACCAGAAGAAGAAGAAGAAGAAGAATGAGAGCTGGCACAATTTATAAAATATTCGTTAAGGATGTTGCGATCTATAGGCACTGTGGCTTCCTGTTTGCTCATATTGATTTCACTTTTTATTATATTCCAAGCTGCTTGACAGGCATTTTTTGAGCCTGCAGTATATTCATCATTTACTGTGCATTTAGCTGATTTTATTTCATATTTGTACAACTTCTTAAGGGTCACATAGTGTTTCCTGGCTTCCTCATTTTTATCACTATTATTTTTTAGTATAAGTAGCAGTGTCCTCATTTGCTTGAGCTTATTTAGCATCCCTAGAAATTGTTGCAACTCCTTAATTGTGGAAGGCCTCGGGATATTCAGAATGACTTCCACTTTTTAAGGCAGCTGTGTAGAGCCTGATGAGGTAATGCAGTGGCTAAGAAAACAGATTTGTTGCTGCCTAAAAATTTGCTCCGATGTGTTCAGGACGTCATATTCATTCAGCCGGTTGAAAATTTCTATGAGATGATGGCTATGTCGTGGCAAGGCTGAGAATACCAATAGGACATCACAGTAAGTGAAACAGAATTGCAGGCCTTGAAACACTGAATTTATCAAAATCTCGCGCATCTGCATGGTGTTCCTGATGCCAAATGTCATGAATTTGCTTTCACACAGCCAAAATAGTGTAATTATGGCCATCTTGAGATACTTTCCTCAGCAAAAAGTATCCACATGTATGCTTTAGTGCAATCCAACTCACTGCACAGGTGGGCAGCAGTGGATAACATTCTGGCAAATGTGAAGTGGAGTAATGGCAGTTGATAACATCCTGGCAAATGGATGTTAAGTGCTCTAGTCACCACAAGGGCGCCATGCACCACACTTTTTTTGCACTAGGTGCAATGCCAAAGACCAAGGACTACAGGACGGTCACATGATGCCCTCTTGAACTGTGCTGTCAAGTTCTTTCTTTGCAATTGCTAAGCAACCTGGGGCTTATCGTCACAGACTACAAGATATCGGAGATCCATCATCAGTCTTTATAGAATGCGTTGTGTTATGCCTCACATCTTTAGGCACACTTGGTGGTCTTATCAGTGCTGGGAAATCTCTATGTATGGCGACTTATTCGCTGTCTATGGCTTCAGTCGATTTGGTGGATTCACTGGTTGTGTGGCACCAGAATCCAGCAGCCACCAGTCCAGTGGTTTGGTCAACCAGGCGCATGTTGGCAATGTCAGGCACAATTTTGTAGTTTGCCTGGAAGTCATTCCTGTTATTGACCCTGTGAGGTAAATGAACTGTAGCCCCATGCAAATTCCTGGTGTAGGTCTAGGTCCAGCTTTAATCGGTGTGTGTCGTATATCGTGATAGACAAATTGTCTGTAGCAGCTAGACAGAAGAATGTACATGGCCTTCACCAATGTAGCATTGTTCACAGGAATACTCACAGATTGGGGCCAGTGTCAACCAGGTATTTCTGTCCTGTATGTCAATCACTTACCAACAAACACTGTGACTCAGACCAACAATTGGATGAAATGTCTACATCTGGCTGCTACTGGCATTTGAGTACGCACAGTGTTTGGTACAGTGACATGCTGGATCACCAAATCTGCTGTGGTAATGACATACCTCCTGCTGCATTTCTGTCCCAGGCAAAGTCAAGGTGGTTAACAATCTGCTAAGTGAACGCTTCCAGAATCTGGACTGGCCATGGTCACTGTGGGCATCATGACGAGATAACAACTACCCAATCTGCTGTGTCAGTAGGTCCACATTTGCCGTCAGAGCATCATAGTAAATACACGATAATGTGTCAGACATTTTTGTGCACTGTGCAGTTGTTACAGTGACAGGTACAGGTGATATAGCTTCTTGCATTTGTCTGCCTTCTCTGCTACTGTGTCTAAGTGCAGGTTAGACTGCAATGTGATCATTGCTTCAAAGGCAGGTGGCAACCAACTACTCCAGATGATTCTCAGCAGGCTGTATGGTACCATGCCAATATCGCTCTTGCTTTGCAAATGCTGCAGGTACTGGAGTGGTTTACAATCCCCAATGTCTTCCTGTGTCAGAACATGGCAGAGGCATTATTTTTGTGAAGTGGATGCACTGCGAATTAGCCCTGCTTTGAGACCATCGTATGAACTATTTTCTCATGGTGAAGTTATCACGTCTTGGACTTCAACTGAGTACTGATGTCAAGTAGGTTCCCAACCGGTGTGACGTTGTTAGCATAGCAGTTATTTCCAAGTAAAAGAAACTTGCAGGGTGGTGAGGCCAGAAAGGCGGTAATCCCACGCCGATCGTGGACACGGCAAGGTTGGTCATTGCCTATTTTCCATCATCCTGTGATAGTACCTCCTTAGGCAAGCAGGCATAAATAATGTCAGGGTCACCAATTTAGGCTGTAGGGCTGAGTCATAGGTCAAGTAATATAGCATGTCATTTAGACACAGTGTTTGCTAAGACTAACTCATCAGAGGCGAATAAGACTTGTGTTGGTAGGTTACTAACGGCTATGCAGAATCACAGAATGCAACATGTAATAAACTGGAACATATAAAATCTTATAAACTAAAAGTAAATGGCACTGTGTCTATGGACAAAACACAGTGTTCCTAGCAGCCAGCATGGTACTAATTTGACAACGCAAAATCTAACACTGTGGCATGACACACATATAAAACACTCATAAACTACACTGTACAGAATTGCTGGACATGGTTGTTACAGACATATCAAATTTGATAATCTCCTAAATACATTTAATAAAAATGAACCATTGCTGAATAATATTCCTGGCACCCATTTCCATGCACAGCAATCTGTCGTTTCATTTGTATCACATCTTACAAATAACTGGGTGTTCACCTGACTAAATATCAGCAGTTTATGAGGATGTTACCTGACTGCATTCCCTTAAGTTATCTGAACATTCAGTGCAGAAAGACATTCTCAACTTTCAGAACAAAGGTACTGACTGAAGCGGCAAGTAAATTATATATCCATTCCATATTTTCTATACGCTTTGAGAAAAACCTGAAGTCTTCGGTGAAATAGTATATTTGCTTCAACACCTGCTAGGTGGTAACTGTGTTGATTGTGTGCACTGTTGCTTCATAAAACATATTATTGATAAACATATGTTTGGTAGTAGTCGTTTCTATGTGATACTTAAAAAAAAAAAAAAAAAAAAAAAAAAAAAAAAAAAAAAAAAAAAAAAACATTGCGGTAAGATCTTATGGGACCAAACTGCTGAGCTCATCGGTCCCTAAGTTTACACACTACTTAATCTAATTTAAACTAACTTATGCTAAGGACAACACACACACCCATGCCCAAGGTAGGACTCAAACCTCTGACAGGGGAAGCTATGCAAACCTTGACACGATACAAGCACAAGGTTTTTCGTATTCTATTGCTCACTATGCGCAAACTATTGATCATACAGAAGAAATTAACAGGATCTTTTTGTAGTAAATTTAATGTAGTTAAACTCTATGCTGGGATATGTTTTCGAATTATTGAAGAGTAACATAAGAAAGTGATGAAACTTCCTGGCAGATTAAGCTGTGTGCCCGACCGAGACTCAAACTCGGGACCTTTGCCTTTCGCGGGCAAGTGCTCTACCATCTGAGCTACCGAAGCACAACTCATGCCCAGTGCTCACAGCTTTACTACTGCCAGTATCTCGTCTCCTACCTTCCAAACCTTACACAAGCTCTCCTGCGAAACTTGCATAACTAGCACTCCTGAAAGAAAGGATACTGCGGAGACATGGCTTAGCCACAGCTTGGGGGATGTTTCCAGAACGAGATTTTCACTCTGCAGCGGATTGTACGCTGATATGAAACTTTCTGGCAGATTTAAACTGTGTGCCTGACCGAGACTCGAACTCAGGGCCTTTGCCTTTCGCGGGCCAGTGCCCGTGAAAGGCAAAGGTCTCGAGTTTGAGTCTCAGTCTGGCACACAGTTTTAAGCTGCCAGGAAGTTTCATATCAGCGTACAATCCGCTGCAGAGTAAAAATCTCATTCTGATAAGAACGTGACTTTCCGATGCATTTGTGAATAACTACACCTGCGGCCTCCTGCGAAAACATATCCTACTATGAAGATTAACTACATTAAATTTACTTCAAAAAAGTCCTGTTCATTTTTGCTGTAGGACCAGTAGTTTGTGCACAGCAAGCAAGAGAATATGAAAATCTCATGTGTGGTTTTTGAAGGCATTGCAAGTAATATGAAATCTGTCAGTATGTGCAGCTGAATTTCTCTGTACATCCAGTGGTATATTTATTTAAACAGAAGATATTCGTGATTGGCTGTAGTATAAAAACTTTATTTACAAAATTACATATAGCAATGTTGCTTGTAGTAATATGTTGGCATCAGTTCGAAGAGAGTAAATACTTATTAGTTTGGTAATTTTCAGCAAACACAATCCTTAATGAAAGAGAAAAATGTGATATCCCTTTTTTTTGTTTGGTGATATTAAAAGACAGGGACATGTATGACTGCTTGTTTCTTTTATTGACATCATTTATATGAGATCAGTTCAGCTTGCATCTAATTGAGCAACTAGAAATTAAAAGAGACTTAAGACAAAGACAATGGCCAGCTTTTTTTTTGGAGGGGGGGGGGGGGAAGGGAGGCTATCAATACATGACAATTTGTATTTTTTTTTTCAGTGTATTTAATGAAATTCTGAGTGAAGTAAAATAATTGCAAGCTATTCTGAAGCAAAAATGAAACCATTTCTAACACAGTAAGAACCAAGAGGACGGGGGCAGGAGGGAGGAGGGTGATGAACATACTGTTTTTAGTATAGATATCTTTCTACATTTATGTTATGCATTCACTAACTCCTTTTTCTGTAATGGTCTTCAATATCAACTGATAGTTTTTAAGTTTGCCACTGCTGTTTCTGATCAGATACCTAAACACATTTCATATGAATGTATCAATATCTCTTCCTTTCTTTGTGTTCTTTTACAGTTAATAATTGTAATTCTTCTGTTCAGGTGGTACTAGCATAGCTTAATCACTCTCTGCAGTTAACAGCAGTTTTGACATGTTGGATCAGCTTACACACATCCTTCTGTCTTCTGTATATTCACCTTCATTTGCTGTCGCAATCTTTGGAGTCACAGGCACCAGTATTTACTGCACAATTTTTATTTTGTTTTTGTTATGATTCTATTTTTTTCCAGATGGAAGTCTCAATCTGTTGTGACATTCACTGGTTCTCTCCATATCATGGAAAAAAGCAATAAATGGGAGTCACAAACTTTTTAATCAGCTTGACAATAGTGTAATATACATGAAACAGCATACACTGGTTGCCCATTTCTTCTCCTGATTGTTAGTATTATATCTAAAATGAAGTTTGTAGCAGTTCTATGCAAAAGGATTAACTATTCATCTTAGTGTCAACTCTCCACAGACTCTTTTTTTGAGTAGCACTACCACAGGTACAAGGCATTTGATCACAACCAATCAGATATATTTCTAAATCTCCATCATGTTCTGGGCATCGAATTTCAAACTGATGTTTGTGTATGAAAATTCTTAATATATAATGTGATTTTTCTCCAACAGCTATGTCTGCAGAGTAATTAAATTAAGCCTAATCAGAATAACATAAAGCTTCTGATGGAAGACCAGTTCCAGTATGTGGTGGAGCCATGTTTTAACCCCCTGAGTTTGCAAGGGACTCCAAGTCAACCAGCTGCAGGCCAGACGAGGCCTTCCAGCAGCAGGCAGCCTCGAGATAGTGGAGGCAGGGAAGTCACATCCCAGCTACTGCAGAGGACATCCACCCACCAACATCTGCCTTCCCCCATCACAGGGAGCAGGTCTCAGTGGCACAAGTGCCACCTGTCAAACATTGAAGAGTTTGCTGCTGGGATAGCATGCCTGACTGTGACTGTCGCAACTGGGCCACAGGCTACAGGGCTGTATTCTCAGCACAGCAGAGTTATCGAACTGCTGACTGAATGGAATTCAACATTAATGGGATGATGAACTCCAGTACTGCCTGAGGCAAAGGGAAATAAAATGTTTACACATTGCAAAAGCATCTTTCTGCAGCTGTGAGAGGCCCTGTGCAGCCCCATACCTCTGGTTACTTCGTTGCTAAAAGAACACATTTTTTCCCCTTGTGATAAAAATTCAGTTGACCAGTGTAAGAGAAATATGTTATCATATTATAACATATAATTAGAACTGACTGTAGAAGACATTGGTACAATGTGTAAAAATCTTCAAGCTCTAGCATTGTATTGCATCTCTCGAAAAGAGCAGTTATTGTGAAAGAATCATTGAAATTGAATCCTCTGAAAGCTAAATGTTTGTAATGGGGATAAATCACAGTGACTACAGCAGGAACACAGTAAAGTAACATCTATCATTAGAATATCAGTGTTCATTAATAACAAACCTCCCATTTGGCCACAATATCTCTGCTGTCTGCTATTATAAATTTTTTTTGATACGTGCTCTTAGAATTTTTTCTCAGAGTTGGTTGCAGAATTGTCACTAGGGAGTGGAGCTTGGTGATAGCAGACCATGATAAAATGGTGTAAAAAGCAACAGAATATTTTGCATTAAAATGGACATTATGACAAGGAAAATGGTACTTTTCACAGAAATAAAACGTATTTCACCTTGATCAATATTCCTCTTATTATTATTATTACTATTATAATTATTTATATCAAAATTATGGAAACCAATACACATATGTTAGTGGTAGTATAGGATACAATTTGATTTCTGATTTTGAGAGAGAAAGATTAATCTGTTACAATGCCCCCATGAATGGCCATGACACTGTTTAACAATAATGTTGGAAAAGCAATTCAACTACACTATTCAGCTGTTTTTTAAGTACTGATACCATGATGGTGCATGACAGTAGTAGCTCCATTTAATCAATTATGAAGTTGTTTTGTCAACAAGTGTTTGGGATGTTTCTTGTAAATAATATTAGGTATCTAATCCAGATGATGTGTTTACCTTACTACGATATTTGGAAGTGTTGTGGATTAATGTGACTGGCTGGAATTTTGATTGAGCTCAGCACTATTTAGATAAACATTTGTCCTTTTCTTCTCCCACCCACCTCCTCTCATCAGATCATAGATGTCAGAAGACCTGAGAAACTGTGATAGGGCCTTCAGACATTCACTTCACAAGTAATGGAAGTGACTTTCTGCAGCAAGAATGAAATAACATAGTGTACTTTACACAGCAATAATTTGGTAATTACACTCCCATCACTTGAGAGATGAGCCTTCAAGTACACAATTCAGCTACTGACACAATGACACAGGTCAACATTCAGCACTTTGGTAGTTTGAGTTTTAATATTTGTGTTTGCTACAAACGTCTTACACAATTTGTCAAGACAATGTTTTATCAGTTAAACTATTTCTATAGATGACATTGTGGCAGCAGTATTATACACAAGCGATCACAATAAAAGAAAAGTTTTGCTTTTGTTTCTCAAACAATGGACAATAAAGATCATGATAGTGTGTGTCACAGGAACAGTTGGAGGTTGCAGTAGGTGATGACCAGGTGCGCTAGACCGAAGGATGGGATTCAGGTGATATCATTGGCTGTGGTAGGATCAACTTATTAACCAGGTTCTTAGTAAAAGTCCATCGATGGGAACAGTAGTCAAGTGGCATCTGCTCAGGTTCTCCTTGCTCCTTAAGGCTACCTCACAATGTCCAGAATTACCAGGCTACATTGAACAGTTGTACAATGGAACTACTATGTACAGTATGAACTGAACAGCTTGTACTGAAAGAAAATCTTGTTAGGACATAAATATACAGAAAAAAATATATTTAATGTATTAGATGGGTCTGTGTTTAGCACAAGGGGATCTGTCCATGTTTCATTTATGAAGTGTCATTCACTGTCCAGTACATTGTGCTTTACAATAATTAAGTTTGTGATGAGCATGCTCATAGACTCAAAATGACATATGCAGTTAATGTCCACAACATGCACACTGTGTCTATGCTGGGCAAGTTTTATTATTTTAAAAAAAATCATAGTTCAATTCAGTAATGGTGATGCACAGAATATTTGCAGTGACAATCAGGAGTCACATCCCATGACATAGAACGGTTGAATACACCAGTGTTCCACTGATTTTTGCACATTGAAACTGCAAGTTCTTTACTGTGCTCATTTGTGAAGCATCAGGTAACGTCCTCATAAACTGCTGATATTTAGACAGGTGAACAGCCAGTTACTGGCAAAATGTGGTACAAATGAAACAACAGATCATTGTGCATGGTAATGGGTACAAAGAATGTTTTTCACAATGTTGCACATTTTTATTAAATGTATTTAAAAGACTATTAAGTTTGATACATTCGTAGCGACCATGGCTAGCAGTTCTGTACAGTGGTGCAAGTGTGTTTCACGTGTATGTTGTGCCACAAGTGTTCAATTTTGCTCTGTCAAATTATTTCCGCACCAGCTGCCAGAAATGCTGTGTTTTGTATATAAACTCAGCACCATTTACTCTTACTTTATAACAGTTTATGTGTTTATGTTTACTCTGTGTTGGGTTCGGTGATTCTGCATAGCCCTAAGTAACCTGTCAAGTATAGCCTTCTTCATCTCTCATGAGTTAGTCTTAGCATACATTGCATCTAAATGACCTTCTGTACTACATGACCTATGAACAAATAGAGTTATCATCCCAGCAAAGGTGATGTCATTTGTGCATTATTTTTATCCAGACAGTCATTCTATCCAGCCAGATGGACCACACTCAGCCCTATGGCTGATTGGTTATGCTGACATGATTGACACCTACTTGCCTGAGGAAGTACTATTGTAGGATGATGGAAAATCCAGCAATGATCATCATTGCTGTGTCCTGGCTTGCTGTTGGTTTACCGTCTTTCTGACCTCACAACTCCGCACTCTGGTTCATTCAGGTCAAAGCAAGTTTCTTTTATGCAGAAATAACTACTGATACTATCAAGTTCGCACTAGTTGTGAGCCAACTTGAGCATCAGTACATGGTTGAAGTGTAAGATGTAATTTCGCCAAAAGAGAGTGGTTTGTACAATTATCTCAAAGCATAGTTAATCCATAGTGTACCAACTTTGTAAGATGCTTGTACACTTAGATAACATCACAATATTGGTCTACCCTAGGAGTGGATGGTTTTTGTCGAGTTCATCCCTGGTAAGTGCGAAATTATTGTAAAGCTTGTGTCTGTGCATTAGTTTTGTGTTCCCTAACAAACATGTTGACTGTGCCATCCTTTCCTTAAATGTGTCTTCATCACTCTCCCATATACTTATCACAGTTTCAGTAACACAATATCCTGTTCTTTAGAGACCAAGTTCACTGTACCACAGTTCATTAGTGTATAACTTACAGTCCCTGCTTTTGGTTTTTCACCATGGACATCAAATGTTCAGAGTAAAATGAAGATAGGTAACATATTCACAAAACAATAGTGCCCTTTGTAAGCATCATAGTCATACATCAAAACAGACGTAGGCTTATAATCATTGAATATCTTTCATAATATAACTCTGACCTGACTTTATGTACTTAGGTACCATGTAAGAATTACATATTGCTCAGGCAGGACAATATTGTCTATTTATAGCATAAATTCAATATTTTCATAGTGTTACATCAAATGGGGAACTCTGAAAAGCAGAGTGAAAACAAAACAAGAATTAGGCTCAAAGCTGAGCAGAACTCATACTTAAAGCTCACGGGGAAATAGGGGAAACTGTACTAATTCAAAACTGGTTTGCTTTACTAAAGCCATTTTTAAATGGTTTTGAAGAGTACTAGGTCTAAGTCATTTTCTTACGGTTACCTTACAATAACGCAACAGATTAATATTTAAACAAGGTTCCCAATCAGTGCATTATGTTTCTGTGCCATGTTTTCCTTTTAGTGGTTTGAGAGGTACTGGGAGAATATTTACATTTATAAGCTATGCAGCTGCTACTAAGTACTGGACACATGACAGTAGGATTTTCACATTGCAAAGAGTTAACTCATATAAATAGATTAGTTAACTCATATAAACAGATTAGTGTCTTCTTTTTCTCTTCTGAACACAAATATGCTAATACTCTGTGGGACACCATGATATCATTATTATTTAGTAATCAGGAGCAGTGAATCTTCTCACTTAGTACACTGGTCAAAGCAGCTACACCACTAATCATTACAGCACTCACATTCATTGTTATGACTAACAGTTTATTCATTCACCTATTTAATCAGTAGGTATGGACAAACTTCACCTTGATATTACCATCTTAAACTTTCTTTTCCTAATGTATGTCCAAGTTCTGTGAGTATCAACTTCACAGCATTCCTTCAGATCACACAGATGTGGTACTAAGGTTTCTACTGACAACACTGGCTAAATCAGTTACAGATTACAATTAATGACAACATTTAAACATAAAATGTCACATACAATATAAAGACCATTCATTTACTCAAGTATTTCTTCTAGAGCTGATGGGCATAAAATCCTTTAATTTTACTGGTTTTAGGATAAGCCAGGAGGTAACTTCCCTCATGTGGAATCCTCACTATCTTATAAGGACCCATGTACAAAAACTGTCACTTACAGTTTCTTTTGCAAAGAAGTGAGGATTTTGAGTCAGTTTGTAGCAGAGTACATTCTCATACCTGATAGTTCTGCAATTGTCTGAATCTTCTATCACAACAGATCTTTCTCAAGTGTGCCTGTTTGGTAAGTGAGACAGACTTCTTTTACCATCTCTTCACTGGTACACACTTTCCACATAGATGTGGAATAGGATTTATCCATTCATTCTTCTCCTTCATCCTTCTTATGAGTTCAGCTGTAGTGAATCACGTGCTGTACAGGGAAAATTGTTCATTACTTTCACAAAGAACTCTAAATGTTCTACCCATTTACCTTGATACTGCGTGCACAGGTCCAGATGAATCTGTTAAGTTCTTGAAAGATGTGTTCTGCAGGAGATTTCCTTCAGGATGATATTAGTATCTATCTAATGCTATGTTCATGTAAAAATGTTTTCCCGTGTTTGACAAGGGATGTTTGATGCATTATTTGACAGCAAGGCTGCAGGTCTGCCAACTGTTGGTATGTAACTATTAACTATTCTTTCAATGATCAGACAGCTGTGGTAGGCTTTGTAGCACACAATTGAACATACTTCACAAAATTGTCATGTAGTGCTACCACACACTTAGCCATACACTTAACTCCACCTCTAGCTGAGAGCAAAGGTCCTGTGACATTTACTGTGAAAACTTGTAGTGATTTTGTTGGTATTACAGGGTGTAGCAATGTATGACAGAAATTTTTCTGGGTTTTGATTTTTGACATCTGAGGCATGCTCCTGTATGCATCTTCTCATGTTTGGGGGTTAGCAATATATGTTGATCTTTCCGTTCACTTAGACACACCATAGTGACTCAATGCATTATGTAAGTACCAAACTAATGCTTCCTAACATTTGACTGGAATACAAACACAGCACATCAGATTACATATTACATCTATAAAATAGGTCATCATTCTGTATTTTGTAATGTTGTTTTAACTCATCTGTAGGATTCTGAGAAAATAGTGTCTCACACTTGTAACAATGCACATCAGCATTTTGTAAATCAGTCATGTTTCTAAACATAACATTTGTGGTAATTGCTATCCTTCATGACTAAAACGTGGTAGCAAGTGGACTGTTCTACATGCTCTGAGTATTCAGGTAAACCCTGTGGTAGTTGAGACAGAGCAACTGTCATGATGTTATCCTTCCCTGAATTGTGAATGTTCTCAAAATTGAATTCTTGTAAAATCAAAGACCAATAGGCTAAGTATGCATGGAGTAATTTTGTATGACATTAGAAAGCTTTGTGCCTGACCATCATAGCAAATTTTAATGTTTTTTTCCATAAATATAATAAATGGTTTTCAAGGCTCCCCATGAACCATGGACCTTGCCGTTGGTGGGGATGCTTGCGTGCCTCAACGACCACAACGGAGGGGCATCTGTTGAGAGACCAGACAAATGTGTGGTTCCTGAAGAGGGGCAGCAGCCTTTTCAGTAGTTGCAGGGGCAACAGTCTGGATGATTGACTGATCTGGCCTTGTAACACTAACCAAAACGGCCTTGCTGTTGTGGTACTGCGAATGGCTGAAACCAAGGGGAAACTACAGCCATAATTTTTCCCGGGGGCATGCAGCTTTACTGTATGGTTAAATGATGATGGCATCCTCTTGGTTAAAATATTCCGGAGGTAAAATAGTCCCCCATTCGGATCTCCAGGCAGGGACTACTCAAGAGGACATCGTTATCAGGAGAAAGAAAACTGGCGTTCTACAAATCGGAGCGTGGAATGTCAGATCCCTTAATAGGGCAGGTAGTTTAGAAAATTTAAAAAGGGAAATGGATAGGTTTAAGTTAGATGCAGTGGGAATTAGTGAAGTTCGGTGGCAGGAGGAACAAGACTTCTGGTCGGGTGAATACAGCGTTATAAATACAAAATCAAATAGGGGTAATGCAGGAGTAGGTTTAATTATGAATAAAAAAAATAGGAGTGCGGGTAAGCTACTACATACAGCATAGTGAACATATTATAGTGGCCAAGATAGACATGAAGCCCATGCATACTACAGTAGTACAAGTTTATATGCCAACTAGCTCTGCAGATGACGAAGAAATTGACAAAATGTATGATGAGATAAAAGAAATTATTCAGGTAGTGAAGGGAGACAAAAATTTAATAGTCATGGGTGACTGTAATTCGAGTGTAGGAAAAGGGAGAGAAGGAAACACAGTACGTCAATATGGATTGGAGCTAAGAGATGAAAGAGGAAGCCGTCTGGTAGAATTTTGCTCAGAGCATAACTTAATCATAGCTAACACTTGGTTCCAGAATCATAAAAGAAGGTTGTATACATGGAAGAATACTGGAGATACTAAAAGGTATCAGATAGATTATATAATAGTTAGACAGAGATTTAGGAACAAGGTTTTAAATTGTAGGATATTTCCAGGGGCAGATGTGGACTTTGACCACAATCTATTGGTAATGAACTGTAGATTAAAACTGAAGAAATTGCAAAAGGTGGGAATTTAAGGAGATGGGACCTGGATAAACTGACTAAACCAGAGGTTGTACAGAGTTTCAGGGACAGCATAAGGAAACAATTGACAGGAATGGGGGAAAGAAATACAGTAGAAGACGAATGGGTAGCTCTTAGGGATGAAGTAGTGAAGGCAGCAGAGGATCAAGTAGGTAAAAAGACGAGGGCTAGTAGAAATCCTTGGGTAACAGAAGAAATATTGAATTTAATTGATGAAAGGAGAAAATATAAAAATACAGTAAATGAAGCAGGCAAAAAGGAATACAAACGTCTCAAAAATGAGATCGACAGGAAGTACAAAATGGCTAAGCTAGAGGACAAATGTAAGGATGTAGAGGCTTATCTCACTAGGGGTAAGATAGATACAGCCTACAGGAATATTAAAGAGACCTTTGGAGAAACGAGAGCCACTTGTATGCATATCAAGAGCTCAGATGGAAACCCAGTTCTAAGCAAAGAAGGGAAAGCAGAAAGGTGGAAGGAGTATATAGAGGGTCTATACAAGGGCGATGTACTTGAGGACAATATTATGGAAATGGAAGAGGATGTAGATGATGATGAAATGGGAGATATGATACTGCGTGAAGAGTTTGACAGAGCACTGAAAGACCTGAGTTGAAACAAGGCCCTGGGAGTAGACAACATTCCATTAGAACTACTGATGGCCTTGGGAGAGCCAGTCCTGACAAAACTCTACCATCTGGTGAGCAAGATGTATGAGACAGGCGAAATACCCTCAGACTTCAAAAAGAATATAGTAATTCCAATCCCAAGGAAAGCAGGTATTGACAGACGTGAAAATTACCAAACTATCAGTTTAATAAGCCACAGCTGCAAAATACTAATGCGAATTATTTACAGATGAATGGAAAAACTGGTAGAAGCCGACTTCAGGGAAGATCAGTTTGGATTCCGTAGAAATGTTGGAACACGTGAGGCAATACTGACCTTATAACTTATCTTAGAAGAAAGATTAAGGAAAGGCAAACCTATGTTTCTAGCATTTGTAGACTTAGAGAAGGCTTTTGACAATGTTGACTGGAATACTCGCTTCAAATTCTAAAGGTGGCAGGGGTAAAATACATGGAGCGAAAGACTATTTACAATTTGTACAGAAACCAGATGGCAGTTATAAGAGTTGAGGGGCATGAAAGGGAAGCAGTGATTGGGAAGGGAGTGAGACAGAGTTGTAGTCTCTCCCCGATGTTATTCAATCTGTATATTGAGCAAGAGGTAAAGGTAACAAAAGAAAAATTTGGAGTAGGTATTAAAATCCATGGAGAAAAAATAAAAACTTTGAGGTTCGCCGATGACATTGTAATTCTGTCAGAGCCAGCAAAGGACTTGGAAGAGCAGTTGAACGGAATGGACAGTGTCTTGAAAGGAGGATATAAGATGAACATCAACAAAAGCAAAATGAGGATAATGGAATGAAGTCGAACTAAGTCGGGTGATGCTGAGGGAATTAGATTGGGGAATGAGGCACTTAATGTAGTAAAGGAGTTTTGCTATTTGGGGAGCAAAATAACTGATGATGGTCGAAGTAGAGAGGATATAAAATGTAGACTGGAAATAGCAAGGAAAGCGTTTATGAAGAAGAGAAATTTGTTAACATCGAGTATAGATTTAAGTGTCAGGAAGTCGTTTCTGAAAGTATTTGTATGGAGTGTAGCCATGTATTGAAGTGAAACATGGACAATAAATAGTTTGGACAAGAAGAGAATAGAAGCTTTCGAAATGTGGTGCTACAGAAGAATGTTGAAGATTAGGTGGGTAGATGACGTAACTAAAGGGGAGGTATTGCATAGGATTGGGGAGAAGAGAAGTTTGTGGCCCAACTTGACTAGAAGAAGGGATCAGTTGGTAGGATATGTCCTGAGACATCAAGGGATCACAAATTTAGCATTGGAGGGCAGTGTGGAGGGTAAAAATCGTAGAGAGAGACCAAGAGATGAATGCACTAAGCAGATTCAAAAGGATGTAGGTTACAGTAGGTACTGGGAGATGAAGGAGCTTGCACAGGATAGATTAGCATGGATACCTGCATCAAACCAGTCTCAGGACTGAAGACCACAGCAACAACATTACTGCTAGAGTGTCCAACTCTGTAGCAAATTTGGGACATTCACACATTGATGATGTGTGACTAGCAAAACTAATAACATGAATATCTTGCTTAGCATACTCTTCATTTACTTGAAATAGACAAGCTCCTAGGTCAGAAAACAAGACATCAGTCAAAATCTTTCGTCATATCTAGATGGCATAAAATATCAGACTTAATTAAAGCATCTTTTATTGCATCAAATCTTTTTTGCAGTCATTTTTCCACGCCAACAGCACATTTTTCTTCAACAGACTTAGCAGAACTGTAGCATTTAAAAGATGATTTGGCACAAACCTTTTTTAAAAAAATAACACAAGCCAAAAAATGCTGTAAGCTGTTTTTCAAGCTGGGATAAGGAAATCCTTTATGAAATTATGTTTCCAAGAAAATTAATTTTGTCTCTCACAAATTTCAGCTTTTGCAAATTCATTGTAATCCATTTCCAAAAATTTGTGTAATGTCTTTTCCAACAAATGTACCATGCTTCTGCCATGTGTGGGTTGCTATTAACAAATCACCAATGTATGATGTAGCTCTGTCTAGTAGTTCAGGCCCTAAAACAGTATCTAATGCAGTAATAAAAAACTACCTGAGCTCACATTTTGACTAAATGGTCGTACGCAAAATTAGTAAAAACTTTCTAAAGCCAAGATCATATGAATATTTATTTAGGACAATCATTTTCAAAAAAGATTTGCCATAAATAAAACATTTAAAATCAAAAAGCACCTTACGGCCATGGCCACATAGATAGTGGTCTCACAGATGATTGCTACGACATCAGTGCACAAAAAAAAAAAAAAAAAAAAAAAAAAAAAAAAAAAAAAAAAAAAAATAAAAAAAAAAATAAAAAATAAAAAATAAAAAATAAAAAAAAAAAATAAAAAAATGCACAGTAGTACATCTGTTTATGAGGAGGAGGAGGAGATTAGTATTTAACGTCCCGTCGACAACGAGGTCATTAGAGACGGAGCACAAGCTCAGGTTAGGAAAGGACGGGGAAGGAAATAGGCCGTGCCTTTTCAAAGGAACCATCCCGGCATTTGCCTGAAAGGATTTAGGGAAATCACGGAAAACCTAAATCAGGATGGCCGGAGACGGGATTGAACCGTCGTCCTCCCGAATGCAAGTCCAGTGTGCTAACCACTGCGCCACCTCGCTCGGTCATCTGTTTATGATAGCTCGATATTTCTAATCATTGAAGACCCACCTTAGGTAGCATATACAGTACAACTAGAAAGCTGTATTGCCAAAATTGGTTACTTCTCCCACAAAAATAAAAACTGTACATTTTCTTGATTCCTTAGTGAGACTTACCTGCCAGTATGAACTCTCCAGTCTATGGTGGTAAGATATTTAACTCCATGGAACTTGTGCAACTGTTCATCTAGGTTTACAGGTGGATTCTTCCAGTAATAATTATCCTATTAATGGCCCTTGCATCTAAAACTAGGTGAATGCTTCCATCTGGCTTTGTCACAACTAATAGTGGACACAATAAGGTGACATAAAAGCCTCAGTTATTCTCCAGTCAAGCAGCAATTTTATGACTGCTGCCCTCTTGGTCCATGGGATATAATTGTGTTATAACAATAGATCTTGCGGGGAAGAAATTCCATTTGATACTGATGTATGTTGATAGTACCAGGCTCACCTCCAAATACATGCACATACTTTAATAGAAATATTCTTTTCATTAGGCTTGTTACAATGTGTCAATAGTAGTAGATGCTGTGATTTTACTTGCTTTTCAATATTTTCAGAATGTTTCAGTGTGGAGGTGTGCTGTAAGTACATGTCGTCCTCAGCTAACTTACCCCTTAAGCTTCTTACCAAGCTCTATCACAAATCTTATTGAACAAAATGAAAAATGTAACACTAACGATAACACTCATGTCTCTTACAAGTGTAATCAATATTTTCCCACTATTGCATACTAATTAGTGGCTTGGACAACCTCTGTTCTGAAAACAGCATTTAAAATGGTTTGTAGTTACTTCCACCCTGATGTTCAAGTTGTCTTTTTTGAGTCATCAGTCTGCAGACTGGTTTGATGCAACCTACCATGAATTCCTCTCCTGTGCCAACCTCTTTATCTCAGAGTAGCACTTGCAACCTGCATCCTCAACCATTTACTGGTTGCATTCTACTCTCTGCCTTCCTCTACAGGTTTTGCCCTCTGCAGCTCCCTCTAGTACCATAGAAGTCATTCCCTGATGTCTTAACAGATGTCCTATCATCCTGTCCCTTCTCCTTGTTAGTGTTTTCCACATATTCCTTTTCTAGTGTTTTCCACATATTCCTTTTCTCTCCAACTCTGCGTAGAACCCCTTCATTCCTCACCTTATCAGTCCACTTAATTTTCAACATTTGTCTGTAGCACCACATCACAAATGCTTCAAATCTCTTCTGTTCCAGTTTTCCCACAGTCCATGTTTCACTACCATACAAAGCTTCATTCCAAATGTTCATTCTCAGAAATTTCTTCCTCAAATTATGGCCTATGTTTGATATAGTGGACATCTCTTGGCCAGGAATGCACTTTTTTGCCAGTGCTGGTCTGCTTTTGATATCCTCCTTGCTCCATCTGTCACTGGTTATTTTGCTGTCTAGTTAGCAGAATTCCTTAACTTCATCTACTTCATGACCATCAATCCCGATGTTAAGTTTCTCACAGTTCTCAATTCTGTTACTTCTCATTACTTTCGTCTTTCTTTGAGTTACTCTCATGTAATTCTCCTTCACTTTCACTCAGGAAAGCAATGTCATCAGCAGATTGTACCACTGATATACTTTCACATTGAATTTTAATTCCACTTCTGAACCTTTCTTTTATTTCCATCATTGCTTCTTGCATGTGTATATCGAACAGTAGGGGCGAAGGACTACAGTCCTATCTTATACCCTTTTCAATCTGAGCACTTTGCTCTTGGTCATTCACTCTTGTTATTCGCTCTTTGCTCTTGTACATATTGTATATTACAAGTCTTCTCATATAGCATATCCCTATTTTTCTTAGAATTTCAAACGTCTTCCATCATTTTACATTGTTGAATGCTTTTCCCAGGTCAACAAACTCTATGAACGTGTCTCGATTTTTCTTTAGTCTTGCTTCCATTATCAACCGCAATGCCAGAATTGCCTTCCTGGTGCTTTTACCTCCAAACTGATTGTTATTTAACATATCCTCAATTTTCTTTTCCATTCTTCTGTATATTATTCTCATGAGCAACTTCAATGCATGAGCTGTTAAGCTGATTGTGCTATAATTCTCACACTTGTCAGCTCTTCCAGTCTTTACAATTGTGTGGATGACATTCTTCCGAAAGTCAGATAGCATGCTGCCAGACTCATACATTCTACACACCATTGTGAGCAACTGTTTTGTTGCCACTTCTCCCAATGAACTTAGAAATTCTGATGGAATGTTCCTATCCCTTATGCCTTACTTGGTCTTAAGTCCTCCAAAGCTCTCTTAAATTCTGGTTCTAATACTGAATCCCCTCTTCCTTCCAAATTGACTCCTATTTCTTCTTCTCTGGCATCAGGCATATCTCCCAACTCACAGTGGTCTTCAATGTACTCTTTCCCCCTATCTGCTCCCTCCACTGCATTTAACAGTGGAATTTCCATTGCACTCTTAATGTTATCATTCTTGCTTTTAATTTCAGTTAAGGCTGTTTTGACTTTCCTTTCATTTCGTCTTAGCTTCCCTGCACTTCCTATTTATTTCATTGCTCAGTGACTTGTATTTCTGTATTCCTGAATTTCACTGAACATTTCTGTACTTCCTTCTTTCATTGATCAGTGGAAGTATTTCTCCTGCTACCCATGATTTCTTCACAGTTACCTATGATTTTCTTTCCATGTCATCATTGTAACTTAATAGATTTATAGTATGATATTCATTGCTAAATTCACCCCATTTCTGCTCACTCTCAATCTATTATTTTTAAAGTTGTGTGATGTGACATCTTCACCAGTTCAAATTAAGAGTACAGCTTAGTACTAAAATTCCATGTAAAAATGTCTAGTTCATTCTCCTGTTTGTGTACGTATCATAATCATGGTATTGTCTTAGACCCTCATGACAGGAATTGATCGGGTTTCTGTAACACTCCACTCTTTTAACACGAGGTGAACCGCATTCTGCATGCTGAGTTTAGCACAGCAGTTGTGTCACTGGTTGCGTAACAGGATTGATGTTGTGGCACTTTGATATGCCATGACAACAAAGCAGAGAGAAGGGAGCCACACCACTATTGTTACTGGTATTACTATTCTTATTTTTACTAGCAATGGCGACCTGCAACTGTTCATATCTACACAAGCAAGCACTTAATAGAACTGATTGCAATGAAAGTGCTGCCCCCACACCATATGTCACATGTTTAGGTGACAGACCTGCACAATTTCTTTTGTTGGTTGATTGGTTTGGGAGAGAGGGCCAAACAACAAAGTCATCAGTCCCATTGGATTAGGGAAGAATGAGGAAGGAAGTCAGCTGTGCCCTTTCAAAGGAACCATCCTGGTGTTTTCCTGAAGTGATGTAAGGAAATCATGGGAAACCTAAATCAGGATGGCTGGATGTGAGTTTGAATCGTCATCCTCCTGTATGAGAGTCCAGTGTGCAAACCACTTTGCCATCTTGCTCAGTTTTGTATTGTTAATAGGGATCCTACTGTGTGATGTGGGATAAATATTTTTACTACATGTGGTATCAATGGATGGGAGTGCATTTAATATTGTTTGTTTCTCATTGGATTCTTCCTGTTTTGCATTATTGATTGGCATTTTAATGTTACTATTGTCTTGTGATTCCAGTAAATTTTCACTTAATGTACTCTCAGAATGGTTCACTTCAGGGTTCATAACTTTTTCCGAAGCAGTATTACTGTTAATTAATATTTCTACATTAGATGACACAGTTTCTGGTGTAATCAACACTCTCTTTATGTCACATCTCATTTCATTACATGCAGATGATTTTTCTTGTCCTGAATTGACATTTCACCATATTTAGTGGACACTTCAATACACTAGGTTGCTGGCTTTTTTGTTTGAGAAGTAGTACCATTACACTTGGTAGACATTCATCGCTTTTAGTGGACATTTCATCGAATTTAGTTGACATCTCTTTATGGAATTGATCATTTTTAGTTGAAATTTGCTTCATCACCTCCATAAAATTGTGAGGCTATCTGGTATTTGAATCTTTTACTTGGCTGGTAGTAAGATCAACTATGGGATTAATTACTTCACTTTCAGCATGCAATTCAGTTTCATGATACAAAGCGCCTACTCATTAATAGCAGTGGTTGTCAACCCATGGCCCGTTGGCCGCATGCAGCCCAGATCATGTTTTCGTGCATCCCGCGACCCTCCACAGCTTTACATAGGTATCATTAGTTATCTACTTGTCTGGCGTAGTGGTGTTTTGTTTATGTAAACTACGTAGAATTGTGATTAAAGTTGGGGAAGTGATCAGGTAACTGAAAACCATCCTCCACTTTCTTTTAACGCACCACTTGCCCGTGCTCCACAGCGCTAAAGGCGGGAGCGGCCGTTTAGCCAACAGTGTGAGCCATGCATTAAATGCACCATGTACCTCATTCCTTATCACGATCATCAACTTCATCCTCACCCATACTTACTTCACTTTTGAAGGCCAGACCTACAAACAATTCAGGGGAACGGCCATGGGAACCAGGATGGCTCCATCCTATACCAGCTTCTTCATGGACCGCATGGAAGAGGCTTTCCTGAAGACCCAACAGCTGCTTCCCCTGGCCTGGTATAGGTTTATGGGTGACATATTTGTGGTCTGGTCTTATGGTGAAGAAACACTCCTTAATTTCCTCCATAACCTCAACTCCTTTTCGAATCTGAATTTCACCTAGTCCTTCTCCAAAACCCAAGCCACCTTCCTGGACATTGACCTTCATCTTGCTGAAGATCACATCCACACCTCTGTCCACATCAAACCCACAAGCAAACAACTGTACCTTCACTTTGATAGCTGCCATCCATTCCACATCAAATGTTCCCTTCCTTACAGCCTAGGTATTCATGGCAAACATATCTGCTCCAGTGATGAATCCCTCAACAATTACACCAATACCCTGACGAGTGCTTTCCTCTCCCGCAACTATCCTGCAGACCTTGTCCACAAACAGATCTCGTGAGCAATACATTCCTCTTCGTCCAACAACACTATTTCTACAACCAGACGACAAAGAAAAATCCCCCTTGTCACCCAATATTATCCTGGCCTCGAATACAACAAATTACTCTGCCAGGGATATGGCTTTCTCAAGTCAAGCCCTGAAATGAGATCATCCCTTGACAATATTCTCCCCACACCAACCAGAGTTGCCTTTCGTCACTCCTCTAACCTCCGTAACATCCTTGTCAAACCCCACAATATTCCCAGACTACCTTCTCTACCCAGCGGTTCCTACCCCTGTAACCAACCCCGCTGCAAAACCTTCCCCATGCATCCCCCCACAACCACCTACTCCACCCCACTACTGGTAAAACATACACAATTCAAGGCAGGGCCACATGTGAAACCACACATGTCATTTATCAGTTGACATGCCTGCACTGCACAGCCTTTTACATTGGTATGACAACAACTAAACTGGCTGAGCGCATGAACGGACACAGACAAACTGTCCGCCTAGGAGATGTCCAATACCCAGTAGCGGAGCATGCCCTCCAGCATAATTCTAGGGACCTAGGAACCTGCTATACCGTATGTGCCATTTGGCTTCTCCCACCCAACACCAGTCCCTCTGAACTGCGGAGATGGGAACTTGCACTCCAACACATCCTTTCATCCCGCCATCCCCCTGGACTGAACCTACGTTAAACAACCTCACTCCCATTTACTCTTCAGTCTTCTCCTCTTTCCCTTTCCTCTTTAGCCATTCATGCATCTTTTCATCCTACATCTTTATACTATATACCTCTTTACTTCTGTATGCATCCTCTATGGTTTGAAGCTGGCTCAGTACCTACAGTAGAATATCTTTGGCTTCCCTGTGACAGCCATGCCTCCATCCTTGCTACCCTCCCTGTTTTCCTTTCCCTGTTGCTTCATAACCTGGGTTGTGAGTAACTAAATCCACTTTCCCTTCTTCCACACCACCCGGAGTTGCCTTTTGTCGCCCACCTAACCTCCGTAACATCCTTGTCAAACCCTACAATATTCCCAGACCAACTTCTCTACCCAGTGGTCCCTACCCCTGTAACCAACCCCACTGCAAAACCTGCCCCATGCATCCCCCCACAACCACCTACTCCACTCCACTACTGGTAAAACATACACAATTCAAGACAGGGCTACATGTGAAACAACACGTCATTTATCAGCTGACATGCCTGCAATGCACAGCCTTTTACAGTGGTATGACGATAACTAAACTGGCTCAGTGCATGAACGGGCACAGACGAACTGTCTACCTAGGAGAATAATTCTAGGGACCTAGGAACCTGCTACACTGTATGTGCCATTTGGCTTCCTGCCCCCCCCCCCCCCCCCCCCTCCGGCACCAATGCCTCGGAACTGCAGAGATGGGAATTTGCACTCCAACACATCCTTTCAGCCCGCCATCCCTCTGGACTGAACCTACGTTAACCCACCTCACTCCCATTTACTCTTCAGTCTTCTCCTCTTTCCCTTTCCTCCTTAGCCATTCACGCATCTTTTCATCCTACATAGTCGTGTTTATCTTTATACTATATACCTCTTTACTTCTGTATGCATCATCTTTGGTTTGAAGCTGGGACAGTACTTACAGTAGAATATCTTTAGCTTCCCTCTTACACCCATGCCTCCATCGTTGCTACCCTCCCTGTTTACCTTTACCCTGTTGCTTCATAACCTGGGTTTTGAGTCACTGAATCCACTTTCTCTTCTTCCCCTCTCCCCTCCCTGACGAAGGAACAAAGTTCCAAAAGCTAGGATACGTAAATTTTCTGTTCCGTTTTGTGTATCTATTGGCTGCACTGAGTTGAGGTAAGTACTAGCCAGCCCCTCTATCTCAATGTTAGTATTTGTTTCACATCATTATTTGAAATAAATAAGCTCACACTTTCAGAATCTACCTGCCGACGTCATACAGGAGATATTTCAAAATATATGTTTGAGGCAGTAATTAATGAAGTCAAACTATGCAAATACTTAAGTCTTGCATGTGATTCCAGTACAGATTTAGCTTCGACGGCTCAGTTTTCATTATTTGTGTGTTACTGCACAAATGGTGGGGCAATAGAGGAAGTTTTTTTAGCAATTATAACCACGAAATGTCACACAAAAGGATGTGATTTTGTGGATGAAATTAAGGAATTTGTAAAAAAAAAAATTTACTATCTATTAGCAACTTAATATCAGTATGTACAGATGGTTGTCCGCCAATGACGGGCATCAAAAATGGTTTGATATCACTGATTAAGGAGGAGTGGAATTTGCCAAATTTACTCTCCATTCACTGCTTACTGCATCAAGAGAGTTTGGCATGTCCAATTTCAAATACCAAATTGAAGAATGTTACACAAATGGTTAGAAGCGTTATAAATTTCATTTGTGTCTGTGAACTTAATCATCGAAAATTTAAAGAACATCTGCAGGAATTGCAAGCTTATTACAGTGATGTTCTCCTACATACTGCTGTCAGATGGCTAAGCAAAGGTAAAGTGCTGCAACTGTTTGCCAATTTGAAATCTAAAATTATTTTATTCCTACAACAAAGTGGCAAAAATTATCCTGAAGTTGATGATGATGAATGGAGGATACCTACAGCTTTTTTGACCAATATTACACAGAAATTCAACACACTTAACTTGGAATCACAAGGCTCAAACAAGATAATTGGGCAAATAACTAACAAAATATTTGCATTTTTTTGCAAACTGCAATTATACATAAATGAACTCGAAGTAAAAGTCTGTCTAATTTCCCAAGTGTTGCTATGCTCCAATCAGGCTTAATTATCACAGAAACAATTTACCAAAACATGAAAGAATATTCTGAAGCCTATTTGGAAGAAATAACAAACAGATTTGTAGATGTTAGAAATATTTGAAGCTGTTTCATTCTATTAGAGAATCCTTGGCATGTTGGACATTATGATCTCAAATTATTCTGCCAATTTGGATTTCCTAAAACTAATTTGCTAAATGAAATAATCAAACTTCAGCATGACACATAGCTTAAAGCTCTGTTTATAGAAAATCATGAAACACAACAGTACACTGAATTTTGGAAATGTATGCCTAACAATTATAAAAATTTATGAGGCTGTGCACAGTTAATTTTAACACTATTTCCTTCAACTTACCTGTATGAAGCTTCATTTTCAAAAATGAAGTACTGGAAAAATAAATATCGTAATTAGTTGTCCAGCCATTTAGAAGAAGCAATGAGAATTGCATGCAGCCCAAATGATGCAGATATAGACAATGTAGCCAAAAAAGTTCATCACAAGTCACATTAATGAAAAATTATATATTTGTATTTACGTTTGTTTTGGAATTATAATGAATAAAAACCAGATTCAGTAAGAGACCTGTGGCTTTCTTATATAGCCTGTTGCATGTGCAGTGTATCTGTCCCTTTCTTATTTTTTAAATTTCTTATATATTTCTACATTTTTTGAAAGTTTGAGATTAATGCAATTATAATAAAGTTTTTGCAGCCATTTGAATAATGTAATATAATATTTTAATAACACATCTATCTCATATTGCATGAAAGTACTTTAAAATAAATTTCAGGAACAAGATACAATGATCCCAGATTTATTTTTGGTTGTGGCTCAAAATAACTAATGATTCCCTTCCTTCCCTTCACTCTTCATATGCTCCTGCCTAGCTACATGAATATTGTAAGATTATGCAAGTCATGTGAATTTTATTTTCACAGAGATAATTAGACTGGAATGAATTATTCAGATGCACTGTATGCTTTTTTCAAGTTTATTGAAATTTGATCTGCAGCATTTTATGCAGTTTTCAACTCTCATAAACATGGAAACTGTCATTCTGTGAATGGCGCATGTCATCATTGACTCGTGCTACCATAACGATTATTCTCCACACTCGACTTCTGTGAAGACTGACTAAAAATGTAATTGTTGACAACGTGACAACTACTCGTATGTCTCCTACGAATATGTCCCTCACAATCTAATATTTTTCAAACTGGCAGACGGGTATATAAAAATCTTTTCCCCTGTATTGGAGAATTTCAGTGTGATAAACATGGCTTATTGTTGTCAGTAACTGCACAGCAATGTTATTTGGTGGAGTCACATACATCCAACAGTTGCAAGTGCTTCATTTCAGAAAGTACTATTTCATTTTAACAGGTGCTAATGTTTACAGTTTCTAAAGAACGATAAATGATATATATCCTAATCGGATAAAGAATAAATGGTTTGCAGACGTAAGCTGTACCTGTCTTCTTCATCAAATGAAAACTATATTGGAAGAATTGTAAGTAGGAGTGCGTAAAGTTGTTCTATCACCTTAACATGTGCCACTTGGTACAGGGTAGACAGATTTGTCACTGCAGTGGGAGGGGACGTAATAATGGAAATGTTTTCTTGTTTGTTTCTTAGTGCTCACAACAAATGGATGATTGTGCCTCATACCAATTATGAGGGTAATCCCAAAAGTAAGGTCTCCTATTTTTCTTGTAAGTACATAGACCTGTTTATTTCTACAATGGCTTACATCAGTTTACAGCTTGAAAATTTAGCCATTTTTCGCCATAATCACCATTTCTGTCGATGAATTTTTGTAGATGCTGTGGCAGTTTTTGTATGCCCAAGTCATACCAGCTTGCCGCCATGCTGTTCAGAAAGTTATGAACCTCTTCTTTCAACTCATCGTTGGAGCTATATCGCTTTCCGGACAAATCTTCTTTTGACCTAGGGAACAGGTGATAGTCACTGGGCACCAAATCAGGACTATAGGGTGGGTGGGTGATTATGTTTCACTGAAACTGTTGCAGGAGAGCTACGGTTTGCCGAGTGATATGTGTGTGAGCGTTGTCATGGAGAATGTGTACACTCTTGCTCAACATTCCTCTTCTCTGGTTCTGAATGGCCTGTTTGAGTTCTTGCAGAGTCTCACAGTATCTGTCAGCCTTAATTCTAGTCCCAGAGGGCATAAAGTCGACCTTTCCAATCCCAAAAAACAGTTGTCATGACTTTACCGGCAGAATGTATTTGTTTGAATTTCTGCGTCTTTGGCAAAGATGGATTTCACCACTGGTGTGATTGTTGCTTGGTCTCAGGTGTAAAGTGGTATGCTCAGGTTTCATCACCCATGCCAGTTGAGTCCAGAAAGTTGTCCTGTTCGGCTGCAAGGTGGTGAGGAAATGTGTGGGAAGCATCAACTCATTGCCGCATGTGGTCCTCACTCAGCATGCGGGGCTACCCAATCTTGCGCACACCTTCCAGTAGTTCAATGCTTCCGTTAAAATTCTGAGCGGTGCTTCAGGAAACCTCAGGAACCAACGTGCAGAGATCATCCAGAGTGATCCGCCGACCTTCGCATATGCTTTGCTCTACCTTTAACAATGTCTCTCCAGAAATTGATGGTTTCCCACTTCTTTTTTTGTCGTGAATTTCAGTCCAACCAGCTGCAAACACTCTACACTATTTATGAACATTTTTGACATCCATGAACAACTCACCATACACTTCCGTTAATTGGCGATGTTTTTCAGTCAGCACTGTGAACTTTGCATTCAAAAACTGAATAACTGCATGTAATTTGCGTTTAGCGGTAACATCCAATGGGAGGTCCATTCTCAATGGCTGGCAAGCCAAGACTGAGTGCTACAGGGCCGCGTGCGCATGTTTACACACAGCACATGAAGCACTCTTCATAACAGTGTGATCAGCTGCTACACAAACAGAGTTCTGTACTTATAAAAAAAATAGGAGAGACCTTACTTTTGGAATTACCCTCGTATCAGGCTTAAACGAAAGTGCATTGGATTCATGAATACGCATTATAGGATCAGTCATCTGCAGTACATACTTGTTAAAAAAAAGGTCATTAGTTCTTAAAAATGTGTGTGTGTGTGTGTGTGTGTGTGTGTGTGTGTGTGTGTGTTCTCCACTTCTCCTCGTAAACCTTCGGATCAATTTCAACCACACTGATACACACATTATTTTCAGTCTGTAGAGAAATATTGTGGGGTAAGCAAAGGCAATGTCTTATTGGGGGCGTGGGATGGCAATGTGGAGGGAGAAGGGGGAGGAGGACATGGACACACACAGAGGTAGTGCAAAATGGACAGATAAAGGGGTGAAGAGATGGTGAATGAGGGGAAAGTTGAGATCAATGACAGAGAGTGAGGGAAGGAAGAGACAGAATAACATAAGATTTGAATAAATTAATATCTAGCCAATGCCAGGTACCTCATCGAGTATGAAATAAAATTAAGGCTGTTGTAGTTCAATCAAGTAAGTTGAAGAAAAACGACTTTCAAAACATGTAGAAAACAGCTGTGACCGTGTCTCATGTTACATAATACATTTGAGTATAAGTCCATTTGCTGTTAACCATCTTTTCACAAAGACAATGCAGAAACATTTTGTTGGGCAATTAAACTGTTACAATTTACGGGTCATTGAGGGTGGCAAAAATTTGAAACAGAGAACATTCTACACGTAGTGGTCCGAATGGCATCGACTTAATAAGTGCTAGAAAGTCTGTGGTAAACCTCTCGCTTCTTTACTACAGGTAGTCTATTGGAGGTTCATAGCATACCATTTATGTGGTTTGCCAGTTAATAAAAAGATCTGGAAATCTGCAGCCTAGGTGCCACATCTTATTGTTAGTTTTGGTTCTTGAGCAAAACCGTTTGACAACCACTGATCTATTGCCACATCACTGAATTCAGTATCAGTGGCATCAAAGTCTATTTTATGCAATGTTTCTGGTTCCATTTTGGACAGTACCCAGATTTTTGCCGTAACATGTAAAATGACTGAAATCACTTAATCCAAAATAATATCAGTGTACAAATGATTAATACTGCTGAACAAAAATGTGTTAGAATACAATGTTAAAATTCTCCACCAGGACTGGATGGTTGAGGACAATGACTAACGAAGGTTGATGCCAGGGGGTTATGGGAATGTAGGATATATTGCAGGGTGCAGGGAAAGTTCCCATCTGCACAATTCACAAAAGCTGGTGTTGGTGGGAAGGTATACAGAATCCTGGTGAAGAATGTAATTTTCAACAATGTCTCGTCGTGCCCTGAAATGAGAAATTTCCTGCCCACTATCACAACCACCCCTCCCACACTAGTATTCTGCCGAACCTACACAATATTCTCATCCATTCCTACACAACCCCTGCTCCCAACATCTTGCCTCATGGCTCATATCCCTGTAAGAAAACTAGCTGCAAGACCTGTCCCAAACATCATCCCACCACTACCTACTCCAGTCCGGTCACAAACACCACCTACCCCATCAAAGACAGGGCTACCTGTGAAACAGTCACATGATCTACAATATCAGCTGCAACCACTGTCCTGCATTCTATGTGGGCATGACAACCAACAAGCTGTCTGTCCAGATGAATGGCCACTGGCAAACTGTGGCCAAGAACCAAGTGGACCACCCTGTAGCTGAACTCGCAGCCCAACATGACATCCTTCCTTTCAATGACTGCTTCACAGCCTGTGCCATATGGATCCTTCCCACCAAAACCAGGTTTTCTGAATTGGGCAGGTGGGAACTTTCCCTGCAATATATCCTACATGTCTGTAACCCTCCTGGCCTCAACCTTAATTAGTCAAATTAGTCATTGTCCACATCCATCCCGCCCCTTCCCTGTTCCCATTCTAGCACTATACAGCTCTCATTCAACCATTGCACACAGTCCTTTTACTTCTCTTCCTCTCCACTACCTCCCCTCCCTGGCCCCCAACCTCTCCCCTGCCCTCTGTCTAACCTGACTCCAGGTAGATACCTTTCTCTCTCTTACCTTTCTTTCTCTTTCTCTCTCTCTCTCTCTCTCTCTCCACCTCGTCCCTGCATGCTCTGCTCCTCAGCAGCACTGCACTGTCTGGCACCCCCACCCTACCTACTATCCCTTGCCCTCCCTGATCCAGCCACCTTATCCCCACTCAGTTGCCACTACCATCAAGCACTGGTGGTGCTGCTCGTGGGGTGGCTTCATTTGCCAGAGACTACAGGTGTGTGTGTGTGTGTGTGTGTGTGTGTGCGTGTGTGTGTTCTGTCTTCTATTTTTGATGAAGGCCACACTGGCTGAAGCTTATTTGTGACAGTCTTTTTGTTGTGTCTATCTGGGACTCAACATGTCCGCTATATGCTGAGTAGCAAATTTCCTTTTCCGGGATGAAATTTTCACTCTGCAGTGTGTGCTGATATGAAACTTCGTGGCTGATTAAAACTGTGTACCAGACCGAGACTCAAACTCGGGACCTTTGCCTTTCACAGGCAAGCACTCTGTCAGCTGAGCTAACCAAGCACGACACACAACCTGTCCCCACAGCTTTAATTCTGCCACTACCTAGGTTTGGAAGATAGAAGACCTAGGTTTGGAAGATAGAAGACTAGGTAGTAGCAGAATCAAGACTGTGGGGATGGGTCGTGAACTGTGCTTGGGTAGCTCAGTTGGTAGAGCACTTGCCCACAAAAGTTCCAGAGCTTGAGGTTTGGCCGGTGTACAGTCTTAATCTATCAGGAAGTTTCAGCTTTCCTTTTCGTAATATTGTTACTTCACATATTATTAATAAAGCATATTGGTACCTTTTCTTAAAAATGAGTCATATTTCAGCTTATTATTATTATTATTATTATTATTATTATTATTATTACTACTACTACTACTACTACTACTATACCAAAATTACAGAGCAAGAAAAGTTGTGTTCTTACAAGAAGACATAAGAAAAGGGTTGGACTACCAGTTGCTTTGTGCTTCAATTATTTAGTAAAGATTGAAAATGAAAGTGCTTAATGATGATATACATTACTTTTACTATAGAGTACAATTTGATCTCTGCGTTTGAGAGAGAGTGGTTAGTTTATTACAGTACCACAGCAGCAAATTTTGCTACAGTGTGGGGCTCTCAACCAAATCAGTGACGCTGCTGTGGTGCCACTGTATCAAAGCAATCAAATAAACAGCTTACATACTGTTACTAACTTCACACAACTTTATAACTGTAGTTAATTCTTTATTCAGCCCTAAGGTTGATCTGGTACAGTTCTCCGTTCCACTCCCTTGCTGCAGTCCATTGAATTCAGCCTGATTTGAGCATTCTATACAACATGAATGTTCTACATAATATACTTCAGTATGTAGCACATTTGAAAACATGTTAAGGACAGATTTCCAAATTGAGTACCACTATGGAAGCTTATAGGGAAATTGTATTATCAGCCCCTTCATAGAACCATGAGGGGCTGAAGCACACTTCCATTCAGCATACTTGAAATCACTTCTACATTTGTCACTTACTGTCCGCACAATATAATACGATGGATCCTCCCGACCAAGAAATTTCAATCCAGTCACAAATTTTGTAAACTGGTGTGGTACTGAGTTGAATGCTTTTTGGAAATCAAGAAATACTTTGTTTGCCCAGACACTCATCATCAGGATTTTGTGGGAAAAGCTTGAGTTTCAAATGTCTGATGTTTCCAAAATCCATGCTGGTTGACATGCACAAGATTATTCTGTTTGACACAGCACACTGTTTCAGCTCACATTATGTTATGTTCTAAGATTCTACAATACATGGATGCCAATGTTATTAGGTGAATGTTTTGTGGATTACTTTTGCTATCCCTGTAGACGGATCACATATACAGCATCTGAATTATGAACATCTTGTTTGCACATCTTTGTTCATCCTATGATACACATGTGCCACAATATTATACATAAAATCTGGCAAACAGACAGTTCAGTATTCTGACAAGTCTGTTAATGCATTCCCTGCCAAATCAGTTAACAGGGCAAGAGTGTCATACTATATAGTGTAATAGCTTGTCACATGTGGAAACAGTGCACCACCATATGCCAGGTAAAACTACTCACCTTATCATGAATCCATGGGGAGTCACATGCACAGAATGACTGAAGAAATAAATGAAGATATGGAAGATATAGGATTTTGAGTGAGATGCATAAATAAGTACTCTCTGAAGACTACAAAAGTACTGGTTTAGTCTCAACATTAAATACTACTTTAACATAATGATACTGTTCAAAGCAGACAGTATAAAAATATACAGAAATGTTGTAGTTGAGAGGGCTTACATACACAACCCTTCACCTGTGACAATGTAAGAAGTAAATCACATCAAGCATTTGAAATATTTTATTTATTTAAGAAGAATGCAAAAATATAAATAGCAATCTTTTCACATTAATACATGTAAGTCCAAACAGTGTATGAAAATATATAAAAAGCTATACAAAATATACATTCATAGGTAAATGTCAGTGCAATAGCATACCCTGTTGACAAGTAATGTTCACAATGAAAATGTAGATGTAATTATATAATTTCATCAATTTGCAGACAACATAAATAATGCTAAAGGCATTCATAAATAAGTCAATATTTGACAAGCACATGAAACTGACACAGCAGCATGCTTCATTCCACACTAGACAGAAATCATAGATAAATTACTTTACAATAGAAATAATATCATCACAAAGATTTCTCAAATTTGACAGACACACATACTAATTGTTTTACTTCATACTTTGAGACCAAGTGATTCAACAAATGCATTATTGGCATGTCATTCTGTTAAAGGAAACCCCAGGAGAAAAATCAGCAATAATTATAGTTATGTAAGTCAAATTATTACGAACTACAGAGAATGGGACTGATTTTAGGTGAACTTGGGAAATTAATTAAGGATCAAATGTGAAACACGAGACACTAACTTGTCTGGGCCTCAGATGTCAAGAGCAGGTGTTTCAGTTTACACAATCTAGAATACATGATACAGTTTTTGCTACCTACTGAAGCTAGAAATACCCAATTTGTGTGTCAGAAACCTGTGCAAGAAATGTTTACATTCCGCGATTATTCTGCTTGATTGAACTAAAGGTAAGATTTTCATTAAATCTTGAGAACTAAATGTTCTATTCTGCTTGATAAAAAAACAGTAAAAATACCACTTGGCCATATTACAAAAAGAAAAGTATGTTTTGTAATGCAGCTGTTTGCAACATAAAAAGTGAATTAATTCAGGTCATTTCTGGCTACAGTTGTTGTCTATACACTTTCTTTTTAAAGTATGGCACCACTTTTTAACTGTAATATTGACAGCAGAAAAAAACAGTGTAGTATTACCTATCCATCCATAGGTTTCAAAATTATATTAACTGCACTGATACACAATATGAAGCAATGAAGGGAAAACTGGTTTTGCATCTTGATAAGTGATGAAGTACAAGAATTTTCAAAAGTTCCAGCCATTAAGTTACTATCAATTTTCATTCACAGATTTAATAGTGACAGGTTTCGATTTGACACCAAGTTTACTGAATACATTTTCTACAAGTGGTTTCCATAAAAATTCTTTGCTATTATCATGTACAGACAGTACCAGTCCTTTCTTGTCCAAAAGTTCAAATGCTCGAGAAAACGGTTTATGGTGCCGCAAAGTCTCACGATCGCCAAACATTACCAACTTATGCTTAGCACGCGTCACAGCAACAGTCAATCGACGTATGTCATCAAGGATGGCAGTATCCTGTAAAAAAAAAAAAAAAATAAATAAATAAAAAAATAAAAAAAATAAAATAAAAATTCAATTTGAACATTATCCTTCATTCCTTTAAAAACTATTGGTTGTTCCTAGACACTGACTAAAATTCATGGTACAAAATGTTAATAAAGGAAATAAAAATTGATAATGACACTGACACAGCTTTCCAGGTCCAAGTTCTAGACTTTATGTACTGGAATAGCAATGGTTTATCATCCATTCAAATCACTTCAAATGTCATGTTCACAACCTCAATTAACTCCATAAGTCTGGACTCAATCCTACTGAATGGCTTATTTACTAATGATAGCAGCAATCAAAACCATGTTATAAATGAAACGAAGCAGTATGCAGTCTAAGACAACTTTACCCACTCTTGAAACGTATCTTCTAAGTTAGAAGAGTATGAAAAATAATTTGCACTTTTTCTTGGCCCAATAGTATATAGCTCATATAACTAGTTCCGTCACCGAAAATCGCAAAAGTTGAAGCAAATGGTGTATTTTTTCAGCAGCCATCAACCACTGCATTAAGAAACATTTCCATGCACAAATTGCCAGTGACATTGTTTAATTTATATGTTACTTTGGTTGACAAGCATGTACCAATTACCTACAGTCTCCATCCCTACACCCAAATCTCCACTCCTATCCCTCCCTCTATTCTTTCTCTCTACAATCAGACTCTCTACTCATTAATGTGGATGCTATGCATCCTCCTACAGTCTATACCAACATCCGACACCAATTGCACAACCCCTTCCTAAACAATGTTGGCCAACCATATTCCAGTCTGTAGATGTTTACAGTTTATAAACCAAATCTACAAAAAACTCCACAAAATTTCCATGGAAAGCCAAGCATGAGTTTCTACTCACCATATAGCGGAGCTGCTGAGTCACTGATAGGCACAACAAAAAGACTCACAATTATAGCTTTGCCAACAATAGACACACAAGCACACGCACTCACGCAAACATAACTCACACACACGACTGCATTCTCAGACAACTGAAACTACACTGTGAGCACACCAGTGCATGATGACAGTGGCTACTGGGTGGGGATAAGGAGGAAGCTGGAGTGGGGAGGGGGATGGATAGTATGATGGGTGTGGCAGACAGTGCTGCAGGTTAGATGGAGGGCAGGGGACAGGTGGGGAGGGTGGGGGGAAGTAGCGGAAAAAGAGAGAAATAAAAAGACTGAGTGTGGTGGTGGAATGACAGCTGTGTAGTACTGGAACAAGCCCCTTACTAGGCTGGTTGGGTGACGACAGTCACTGCTGTCACCCATCCAGTCCCTTCCCAGCACTACACAGCCGCCATTCCACCACCACACCTAGTCTTTTTATTTCTCTCCTTTTCCGCTACTTCCCCCCCCCCCCCCCTTCCCCCACCTGTCCTCTGCCCTCCATCTAACCTGCAGCACTGTCTGCCACACCCATCATACTACCCATCCCCCTCCCCACTTCCCTGCCTTCCGTCTAATCTGCGGCACTTCTATACTATCCCTCCCCACCCCCGCCTCCTCCTTACCCCCACCCCCATCACCACTGCCATCATGCATTGGTGCTGCTGCTTGAAGTGTAGTTAAAGTTGCCTGTGACTGCAGTCGTGTGTGTGTGTGTGTGTGTGTGTGTGTGTGTGTGTGTGTGTGTGTGAGAGAGAGAGAGAGAGAGAGAGAGAGAGAGAGAGAGAGGAAAGAGTTGAGGGCAAGAGAACTCCAGAGAGGCTGCAGGAATGTATACTTAGATTACAAGAAGAATAATACCACACTTTAAAGCCAGTACCATTTTCTTAACTGTTGCATCTATCTATGTAATCAGTTACCTATCTTCAGCTATGTTTTTACTGCAGGAAGAGGAAATGTTTAGTTCTAGGAGTTCATGACCTGTGTCTTTGTCAATGCTCTCATCCATTCACTACCACATAGTCTGATATGACTAATTCAGTTGTTGTAATGCAGACTAAACTGGTCCATATTTATAACTTCATTATTTGTTATTTACAGGTTTGAAATATAAGTATGTGTGCCAGAGATTACAGTGTCACATGTAGATCTTTACTCTGAATACAATATCCTGAATTTTAATGGAAACCTTTAAATATTTTAATTGTTGAAAAAGATGTGTATGTTTCCATAGGTATATTCTTACAAGCATGCAGCTGTACCTTTATTTCATCCTCCTCTTCTTTCTTCAGATTGGCTGTCTCATTGTCTTTGGCAGAGGTTTTAGCAATGGATTTCTGTTAACAGATAATAATGAATTAAAGTTTACAGAAAAAGATACTGAAGCTAACTTTTTCCAGATAAGAGCTGAAAATAGAAACAACTAACCTTACTACGTGTACATGACAAAAGTATAACAGATTTGTCACGTCCTTGAAACTGATCAACAGTGTTGACCTCATGTGAAGGCAGTGCTTTCCTTATCAAATTAACCTGTGCTCTGAATGGTGCAATGATTCCAATATCTTTTGTGTCTACACCACCCTGTAACCAATAACAAAATTTTATTGTGTAAATTATGGCCAAGTAAAAACTGTGAAACATGACACCAATTATGTGGCATTATTTATAAAATTTACAAACATACATGATTGATACACATACATGAAAAAGCAAATGGCAGGTATTGGTTTATTGAGCATTCTGACAATTCACCCCTACATAACATTAGCTGCAAAAAAATGACCAACCTTAAGTCTATTTAATTTAATAAACATCTTTTGTTCATTAACTTTATTGGCATTTTACAGCAAACAATACACCCACTACAAGTGCTTAAGTTAGTGACAACAGTTAAATTTTAAACACAATTCTTTGTGGTCAGAAGTATACAATTATTATGCATCAGCAATTGTCATCTGTGGGAAGTGCTGTTCTCAAGCCTGAAAATGTGTACAGAAGGTTATTTATGTTTGTTGATACTAATTGTTAATGAAACACTAGATAATAATGATCACATTCAATGAATAGCAGAAGCCTATTGATACTGGATAAAGAAAAATGATTTTATAAAACTAGAAGTTTAACACGAAAGTCATACTGAATACCTTAAGTGCACCTGTGCTGATCCAAAATATACAAATCAACTATCCCACAGTGGGACTGTGTAGCTTGGCACAGCAATACCATGAGCAGATGGGCACTTATAACAAATCACTTGTGAATACTGAGTCTGGATGAAACATTAGACTGATAAAAGTGGAAGGTTTTCTAAGAAGCTAATGTGCAAATCAAATACAGTATTTCAAAGTTTCAGCAGCACAATTGCTCTGCTGTATACTGTTCAGAGGATTCAAAGTGATATTGACCGACATTCTTCACCATGTAAAGCAATGTAAGCACAATGCAATTATGACAATTTTCTCTGTGGTACTATTGAACCTTACCACCAATACTTAAGATCAAATATGGTTTTCTTTCAGATTTTTTCCAAGTTTATTGTACAGACAATCATCACACACATATTTCTTCAGCAGAGTGGAACGCTAATATCTACAGACACACATTCTAATGAAAATGCCTAGAAGAGTACAAGATAAGTTGGGAAAGGTGTAGAATGCTACTGCTGATCATGACCACCTGTTACTGAACTGTCATTCAATTGTAATGCAAGGCAGAGTCTCTCAAGAACCTGACAGTAGGGCTGGTAACGCCAAACTTCAGTAAGATGAGCACAATGCTGGACTGTGGGCACACACATAGTCCCACATACATGCCTGAGCATGCATGCACTTAGATTTTTATGTCTTGTGTAGAATCACAAAACTGTGGACACTTTTACTCCTACTGCTTTTGCAATTACAAGTGACGTCAAACTGTATTATGTAAAATATCTGAGAAAGAGAATGTCCACATATTTGTAATCTCCACTGAGCAAAATGAATTGTAGAAAATATTATATTAATACAATGATGTGCATAACTTAAGGACAAAAGTAACTTTTGCACCAAGTTTCATTGCCAAGTAACACAGCTTGGTGGAATTTGGACCATACACAGAAAGAACTGCTGCAGTGCAGTACAGTACAGTACAGTACAAAAAGTAACTGAGCAAAATATGCAATGAGATGACCAGCAATGATGTTATTATCCAAAGACAACAACTACACTGAAGTCAGTGTGATTCATGACGGTCCACTAGACATTACAGATGGTGGGGTGTGGGTCTTAATAACATGTGCGGTCACCACAGATGGCAATGCATGCTATGCAATGTGCTCCCATGTTGATATGAACTAATTGTGGTAGGGCATTCCATTCCTCCACCAGCATAGTCAACAACTGCTGAATGATCATTGGTGCCTGTTGATGCGCTGCAATACATCTTCCCAATTCATCCTGCCCTTGCTCAATAGGATTTAAGTTGGGAGAATGGGCAGGTCAGTCCACTCCTCGAATATCCTCTCAATCCAAGAGCTCCTCCATCTGTGCTGTTCCAAGTGGTCATGCAGTGCCATCCATAAAAATGAAGTCTGTTCCAAATGCACTCTTGAGAAGATAAACAGGGAAGTAGTAGAGTGTCACAGTAAAGCTGATCATAGGTGTACTGTGTTTAAGATTTGGAAGCTAATACAAGTCCTGGTATTGTTGTGTGGGTACATGTGTGGTTGTCATTGGCATTGCATGGGTATATTGACATCCAAATCTTTGAACACGGTAGCACTCACCAGTCAGTATTATTTGACACTGTACTCCTTCCCCTGAGCATATTTTGAGGAGTGTGTTTTACCCCAACTTAATTTTTACGGATGACAATGGGTGAGCACGTTGAACAGCGTAGGTGGAGCAGCTCTTGGAATGAGAGGCTATTCAGTGACTGGGCTGGCCTGCCCATTCCAGTGAACTAAAAATGGAGAAATGGAAAGCCCTACCAAAGAACTCTTTACCAACCATGTGGCCAACATGGGAATATGTTGTAGAGCACATACTGCAATCCATGCTGATCACATACCCTTTTACAAACTATGTTTCATCTTTTGTAATGTCCAGGGAAACATAATGAATTGTCGTGAGTCGCATGTAAATATCGTCCTTGAATAAAAGTGTCATTTTTGTTTGTCTCACTGCATATTTTGTCAGTTACCTTCTCTACTATACTGTACCAGTTCTTTCTATGGATGGTCCAAGTTTCATCAAGCTATGTTACTTAGTAGTGACACACCATGTGAAAATTACTTTCATTGTGAAGTTTTGCACACCACAGTATATCAGCAACATATGAAACAAATTAGTTTTAGACTGACTGCTATTTTTATTATGCAGGGAACCAAAATAAAAATTTAGTTTTTTTAAGTTTGCATTCTTTCGAAAATGGTCACCTCGCAATCAAAAGTTCTGAGGGACATACAGCTTCACATGTACACGACAAACAGATGGTTACAGGATCAAGAAATTACACTTAATGTCAATAAAATTGCAGCATTATAAACTGATGTCAGAAGCATGTGGTGTACGCTGTGAATCTGTAGGTGACTATGTTAAAACAGTAATTCTGGAGAAAATTTCCTCATATGACAACCAGACACTGGTCAAAATATAAGTTTACTAAATGCCACTTCTTATGATCTCCTTTGTTACAGTGTTGCATTTCATAAAAGAACTCTTGGACAATTAAGAAATTAACTTTTGCAGTGTTGACAGCAATGATACTAACAACAACAACAACAACAACAACAACAACAACAACCACACTACTACTACTACTACTACTACTACTACTACTGCTGCTGCTGCTAAAAGTTACTTACTTTCTCCCAAATGCTGGTCACTGCAGCCAGAAGTGCAAGTTCATGAATGTTAGTGCATCTACCATTTTTGTTGCTGTTTTCTTCTAATAGTGGAACTACACCCGTGTCAACAAACAACACAGCATCTGACATATCTGGAGAAACAATCCTTGACATCCATTGTGGAACCTTCTAAACAAATAACAAAAATGTTATGTCTGGAATCTTATAACGTAATAAGAAGTACCATTTCTAGAAAAATGCAGTTATATGAACATGTTATGAATGAGACTTAACACTTTCAATATGAAAAGCAATTCAACAATACTATTCTTCTTATTATTGTCATCAACAGATGTCTCCTTTAATATGGTATTAGTTCACACGTTGCTTAGGTTCCACATTATTGCTGGGAATTGGGAAGCTGCACTGCTACGAATTCTCACAGCTTACCACTTCTCTTAAAGTCAACACATTGAGCAACATGCAATAAATAAAAGTTCTATCTAGGAAAAGCCAATCAAACATTAATTTCTACTTTATTCATCACACAGTCCCTCTACCAAAAAACAGCCATTAGTGTGTACAGTAAAACTCTTTGGCTAGTAATTATATGAACATGTGACATGATGACCAATGTGCAGTTTGTAACATTTCTCCCTCGAAGATGAATGTCACAAGTACCCAATAGCAAAAAGATTTTTTCTCTCCTTCATTCTGTAAACTGTATGACATCTGCCCATTAATACAATTTAGTGCACCTAACTTTAAAAACGAGAAAGCCTACAATGTTTGTTAGTATTTAGCCTTTTAAGACGAGGCAAACTAGGGATTTTGTACCCTCAACATGAGACTCATATGATAGGTGGATTTTTATTCTACCTGAATGGACAATATTCAAAGACTTCAGGGGCATAATTTTGTTCGGCAAATAAGCTATTATGTAATTAATAAATGAAAACAATTTTGTAAATATTTTACATGCAACCTCATGATAAGAGACCAAATTAAATTTTAAAACTTCGTGGCAGATTAAAATTGTGTGCCGAACTGAGATTCGAAAAAGGGACCTTTGCCTTTTGTGGGCAAGTGCTCTACCAACTGAGCTACCCAAGCATGACACACAACCCATCCCCACAGTTTCAATTCTGCCAGTACCTCATCTCCTACCTTCCAAACTTCACAGAAGCTCTTCTGCGAACTTGGTAGAGCACTTGCCCACGAAAGGCAAAGATCCCAAGTTTCGAGTCTCGGTCCGGCACACAGTTTTAATCTGTCAGGAAGTTTCATATCAGCACACACTCCGCTGCAGAGCAAAAATCTCATTCTCAAATAAAATTTAACTTGTTAGGTACAGAAATCTTTTTGAATGGTTTTAATTTTGATATACGCTACAATTTATAATTGTTGACTTTCACTAAATTGGTTGCAAGCGACAGATACATTCATTTGTACAAAGTGCTAGAACCCTTTTGCTAGAAGACAGTTTATGATTACAACCAGTCAGATAATGGCAACTGTCTCATACAGAAGGCCATGCACTGATATTCCTTCTTCCATGGATGCTGCATGTTGAATTCTCAGATACTGTAGCCATATTATGCAGCTTGGCTATCAAATGCCCAGCATTACATGTCTTTAATGACAGAAGATAAATTACATAGATTTCTACAAGTTAATGTACCTCGAAGACAACAATACAAAGAAACGTGGCGAAAGATATGTTTTTGCATAGCAAGTGGCAGCAGATATAATTACAAATAAAATCTTATGAAAATACATGCTGCAGATATACTTCACACTGTTCTAGCAACAATCTGTTTTTGAATTTCAAAGAAAAACGTAAGCAAAACAGATCACTTTGATTGCACATGCGAGCAAGTTGGCCATAAGCAATGAGTTCAAGAACAAAATGTGCATTACAAGATACTTCCTTCCCAGCACTTTTATATCACTCACAATCGTTTAAGCAGAGGTGTTGTCAATTATTGCAAGCTGAACACAAGAAACAGTAATGCAATCTCCCACTGAAGGTTTCTGTCCTAACAAAATAATTTTACACACCTTGCACAATGTCTTGTTAGTCCTAGTGTTTAGATGTATCAGCCTGTAAGAAAAAGGTCTCTGAATCATTAAAACTGCTATACTAATTGCCCATATGACAATTTTAATTTAAATACACCATATTTGGTAGCAAAATTTGATTTTTTAACAAACAGTCAAAATGTCTATTACCTACTATAACATTTCAGCTCCTCAACACCAAATTAAAACGTTGCATTAGGAGGTGCCTGCTTCGTGCAAAAGGTCTTGAGTTCATATTGACGACAACAAGTAATTCTTCATTACAGACGTTTATTTACAAACAGAACTGACAGACTTCACAGACTCAACAACTGACTCTCAGAGCTAACCGCACTGCATATCCGAACTGGCAACTGACAACTCCTAGGTGTATTAATTTCTTTCCAAACAATGAGAGTCTTTGACAATGTTTTGTTTACAATACGATAGCAATTCACGACTTAAAACTAAATTAGACATTACAGAATTTTAGTACAGATTAAAGTAAGTAAAAGGATCAGTGCATATAAATTCTTACAAGCATAATTTCCAAATAGATTTTATAACATTTTTCTACCAGCTTCTGGATAACCTTCACCAGATTTGTACCGATGTTTCCAGAAATATCTTGACATTTGATTCTGGATATTTCTTGAGTGATTTAGAACAACTATTTATATGTAAAATGATTTATATCGTGTTTCAAAACGTAAATAAATCTTTTTAGCAATATTTCTTGATACAAATCGTCTTTCGAAATTAGGTTATGAAACAGTTTTCACAAGTTTTCGTATTTTTGCGATCATAATATAGAATTTCTCCATATAAAGTTCCAGAAGTGTGCATTAAACGTTCATTTACAGACTTTCTCTTTAGCTGGTGAGTTTATACGAAATAATTTAGCTCAAAACTGATAATTTATACAATTAATCAGAGCTACAGCAAACAGTGAGTCTTTCTTTTACAAAATGAAATATAATTACGAAATTGAATGAAAATAGGTTACTAACACTAATATATATTTACATTAATTCTATTTTTGTTCTTTCTGTGCAAAATGTCCTAATATTGACACAGTATAATATTTAAACATCACCAAAGTTTCCCTTTACATTTTGCATATCTGTATCGACATCCCCTAAAAGTCTACAGTATCAAATACTTCAATATGTCCCAATATGTCCTGTAATGTTACACTACGGACACAATCAAGTGAGGAAGTCAAATGAAACAATATAAAACCAAAGATAGAATAATGACAGTATTACAAAGAGACTGCTATTCACCATATAGTAGAGATGCTGAGTCGCAGATAGGCACAACAAAAAGATTGCTAAACAAGTTGGTTTTGGCCGCGCGCGCGTGCGCCCACACACACACACGACCACGAGACCAGACTGTGAGCATCTGTGCATGTGCTGAGTAGCAAAATGAGTAAGGAGGAGGCAGGGGAGGGGAGGGGAGGGGAGGGGAGGGGAGGGGAGGTGAGGTGAGGGGAGGGGGAAAAATAGCAGGGTAAGGGTGGGGGATGGTGAAGCACTGCTTGGGAGAGCATACGGGATGTGGTGAGGGAAGGGTAGGGTAGCTACGTTCGGTCGGGTGGATAGACAGTGGACAGGGGGAGAGGGGGATGAGACACAGAAAAGGAGAGAATTAAAACAACTGTAGGTGCATTATGTAGTGCTGGAGTTGGAACACGGAAGGAAGGACAGTGACTAGCAAAAATTGAGGCCAGGGCATTATGGGAATGTAGGATATATAACAGGGATAGTTCCAACCTCTGCCATTCAGATAAGCTGGTATTGGAAGAAAGGATAAAAATGGCACAGGCTGTGAAGCAGTCACTGAAGTGAAGAACATTGTGTTGGGGAGCGTGCTCAGCAACTGGGTGGTCAAGTTGGTTCTTGGCCACAGTTTGCTAGTGGCCACTCGTGCACAAAGACAGCTTTGCTGATTGTCAAGCCCAGTAGAATGCAGCACAGTGGTGGCACAAGTTGCAGATCACGTTACTGGTTTACTGGTTTCACAGATAGCCCTGCCTTTGAAGGGGTAAGTGATGCTTGTGACTGGAGTGGAGGAGGTGTTGGTGGGAGGATGTAGGGGACAGGTCTTGCATCTAGGTCTATTACGGTGATATGAGACATGAGGTAAGGGACACGGTGTTGGGAGCAGAGGGAGTAGGGACAGACAAGGATGTTATTGGTTTGGTGGGTGGTAGAACAGCACTGTGGGAGGGGTGAGAGGGATTGTAGGTAACGTATTCCTCATTTCAGAACATGCTGAGAGGTAGTTGCAACACTGGCAGTAAATGTGATTCAGCTGCTCTAGTGTTGAGGGGTACAAAGTCGTGAGGCGAATGCTGCTTTGTGGCCAGATGGTGGGATTCTTGGAGGTAGAGGGTGACTGGAGAGCAAAGGTATGGGAGATCTGTTTCTGTATAAGGTTGGGAGGGTAAATACAGTCTGTAAAGGGCTCAGTGAGAACCTTGGTACATTTTGAGAGGGACTGCTCGTCACTACACGTGACTGTTATGGTGGCTAGGCTGTATGGAAGAGACTTCTTGGTATGGAATAGATGGCAACTGTTGAAGTGGAGGTGCTATATTGCTGGTGATTGGTAGGTTTGACATGGATGGAGGTACTGATGTAACCAACTTTCGGGTAGGTGTCAACATAAAGAAAAATGGCTTTTTGGGTTGAGGAGGACCAGGTGAAGTAAAGAATGGGGGAGGTGTTGAGGTTCTGGAGGAATGTGGATAAGGTGTCCACAAAATCCAGATCACAAAGATGTCACCAGTGAATCTGGACCTGGTGAGGGGTTTGACATTCTGGATGGTTAGGAAGGATTCTTATCAGCAGCCCACAAATAGATTGGCATAGGATGTTGTCTTATAGTTGCCCATTGTCATACCATGGATTTTCAGGTGATGCCTTCAAAGGTGAAGTAGTTGTTGGTGAGGATATAGTTGGTCATGTTGACCAGGAAGAAGGTTGTAGGTTGGGAATCCATCAAGCATTGGGAAGGGCAGTGTTCAGTAGTGGCAATGCCATGGACATTAGGAATTTTAGTGTAAAGGGAGGTGACATCAATAGTGACGAGTAGGGTACCATGTGGTAAAGGAATAGAACTGTGGAGAGTCAGTGGAGGAACTGGTTGCTGTCTTTTATACAAGAGGGTAGGTCGTGGGTAATAGGATGAAGGAGTTTGTCTATCAGAGCAGAGGTTCTCTCAGTGGAGAGGATTCAACCGAGCTACAAACAATCTTTCTACTTTTCTCCCCCCCACCCCCTCTTCCTCCCCATGCCTACTGTCTCAACTCCCAACTGTTCCTAGCTGCCCTGCCCTCTCCGCACCTCTTCCTCGTATGTTCCCACAAGCAACTCTTTACCGTCCCCCACCCCTACCCTTGTATCCCTCCCCACTCTTGTCTCCTCCTTACCCCCACTACCCATATTTCTTCTCCTATCATGCGCAGTTGCTCTCAGTCCATCCTTGGAGGCTAGATGGTGGTTTGTGTGTGTGTGTGTGTGTGTGTGTGTGTGTGTGTGTGTGTGTGTGTGTGTGTGTGTGTGTTCATCTACTTTAGAAGAAGGCCTTTTGGCTGAAACCTTACTTGTTTAGCACTCTTTTTGTTGTGCCTGTCCACTCAACATCTATCCTTTTTATAATATTGTCATTATTCCATCCTGGATTTTCCATTGTCTGATTTTGTCTATTGGCTTTATCTCCATCCATTACCCTAGTGCTTTTTCCTTTGTTACCATTTTCTAACACATTATTTTATTCAGTGTCCATCCTTTTCTTTCTCTTCTTTCCTGTGTTTTACATCACCGCCCACACCACACCATCTGCTCTGACTTACGAGTCACACTGCACACTGTATCAACTCTCTTGTACACACACACACACACACACACACACACACACACACACACACACACACACACACAAAATTACGTGATTCTGCTGATTGTTGGTGCAGCATCTCATGTCCTATGTTACTCCCAATGATATCATTAACTTCATCACTCTTGCTGTTTCAGTACTGTGTATTTTCCATACTTTCCTGGGCTACAAAAACTTGTACTTCATCCTTCCAACTGCCTCCCCATTCTTTCTCCTCTCTTATTCCAGTTTGCACTCACTAACCTCACCTAATCCAGTCACATCTGCTGCCACCTCCTTCATACATGTCCAGCCACTGACTAGCAACCTACATTATTGTCTTATTTATTTTAATTTTTACCTTATTGTGTTTTCACATTTATTTCAGTTTGTTTTCACCTTTCACTATTGGCCCAGGAACTGGAGTGCACACAGCATTCCACCTCAAAAAATTATCCAGCCTGCTCATCTCCTATTCCTGTCTATGACTACCACTGTCCACCATCTCTACAACAGCTTTCAAACCTTCCCTATAATCCCAAATAGCTGACAGATCCTGCCTCACAGACCTACTACATTTACCACACCCTCAAACTCCCTCCCATCACCATAAAGAATCCAAAACCTAAATAGATCCTAAACACAATCACAAACCTTTCTGCCAAAAGCTTTAGTCCCACAGAGGTATCAGCCCTTTCCAAAGGCCTTATCTTCTGTCTCACTTCCAAATTTAATCATGCTTGACCTGTTAAACACCTTTTCTCCTTCTACCAGGCCCCACAGTGGGAATACTTTTTTTACAACCAACCCTACGAATCAGACTCAACACAAAACCAATGTTGAACCCTGTCTGACTCAGTTCACTCCTCCATCCAACCGTGATCCATTCCCCTTGCCCGCCTCATCATCATTTCTCAAATCACTCAACATGCATGCTAACCTTACATCTGCAGAAATAACTGCAACCGATCACCTAAAAACTGATCCCGTCCTTCAGATCTTATGTGCTGACAAATGCTTCACCACTGGCTTTTTTTTTTTTTTTTTTTTTTTCTGAGAGCATTATCTGGCAGAAGAACTCTCTAGGGTGTCAGATTCATCCACCTACAAATCCTGACACAGTGACATAATTCCACACATCCAAAGGATCTCCAGTCTCTCCTCAAATCCTTAAGCCCATTCCAGAACCTCTTTCCTGTTTTTTGCCTCTCTCCTTATTTCTAAATTTCCACCACTCACTGCACTGCTACCTTCTACATGCTTCCTGAAGTCCATAAACCCCACTATCCAGGATGCCCTATAGTGGCTGGTTACTGTGCCCCCACTGAAAGAATCTCTGCTCTCGCAGACCAATATCTTCAGCATATTACTTGCAACCTACCCTCCTGCATAAAAGACAGTTAATGTTCCTCTACCACACGGTGCTCTGCTGATGAATACTGATGTCATCTCCCTTTTCATTAACATCCCTAATATTCATGACTTTGCTGCTATTGAACACTATTCTTCAAAATGCCCAATGGACACCTAATCTATAAGCTCCATTCTGGTCAACACGACCAACTATATCCTCACCCACAACTACTTCACCTTTGAAGACCTCGCCTACAAACAAATCCATGGTATGACAATGTGCACCTGCAAGATACCATCCTATGCCAATCTATTCATGGGTCATCTAGAGGAATCCTTCCTGACCATCAAGGATACCAACCTCTTGCCTGGTTCAGATTCACTGATGACATCTTCATGATCTGGGCTGAGGGTGAGGACACCCTATGCACATTCTTCCACAATCTCAACACTTTCTCCCCCATTTGCTGCCCCTGGTCCTTCTCAATCCAACAAGCCACCTTCCTTGATGTTGACCTCCACTTGAAAGATGACTACATCAGTACCTCTGTCCATGTCAAACCTACAAACCACAAGCAGTACAGTACAGTACAGTACAGTACAGTACAGTACAGTACAGTACCTCCAGTTTGACAGCTGTCATCCATTCAATGCCGAGAAGTCCCTTCCATACAGCCTAGCCACCCTTGGCCGTTGCTGTAGTGACGAGCAGTCCCCCTCAAAATACATGAAGGTTCTCACTGAGGCCTTTGCAGATGATATGTACCCTCCCAATCCTGCATAGAAACATTTCTCTTGCCTCCAAGACCCTCACTGTCTGGCCACAAAGAAACATTTGCCTAATGACTGGACAACTGAATCACATTCCCTGCCAGTGTGACAATCTCTCATCATGTCCTGAAATGAGGAGTGTCACACCTACTATTCCTTCCACACCTCCCACAGTGATACTCCATCATCCACTCAACCTACACAATATCCTTGTCCACCCCTACTCCAACTCTGCTCCCAACCTCTTATCCCCCCACCTAATGGCCCATATCCCTGTAACTCACATAGATGCAAGACCTGTCTCATACAACCTCTCATCAACACTATCTCCAACCAAGCACAAGCATCACTTATACTGTCAAAGGCAGGGCTATCTGTGAAAGCAGTAATGTGATCTACAAGCTAAATTGCAATCACTGTGCTGCATTCAACATGGGTGCAACAACCAACCAGCTAGCTCTCTGCATGAGTGCCCACTGACAAACTACGGCCAAGAAACAGCTGGACCACCTAGCTGCTGTCCAACACAGTGATTGCTCCACATGTGCCATCTGGATGCTTCCTACTAACAACAGCTTTTCTGAACTGTGCAGGCAAGAACTTTCCCTGTGAAATATCCTACATTCCCATAACTCTCTGGCCTCATCCTTTGTTAGTCACTGTCCTCCTCTTCCATGTTCCTATACCAGCACTACACAGTATTTTATTCCACCAACACACCTACAGTGGTGCACAGCGTTTTGCGGCCAGGAATCAGATGGTGTTCAGCTCACAGGCAATAGGCGGCAGCACCACTGCTGGGTAACAGCACAGGCATGACCACCACTAAACCACTTCTGTGGCAACCCTTGCAACGCCTGGCGTACATACAGAATTTAGCAACCTACCGACTGCAAGCCAATCACGCTATGCCATGCCATGCCATTACAGGCTCACCGGTAGCCTGTGTATTCCTGCAGGCCCCGACTAGTTAAAAACAAATGCACCTCCACAGATGGCAGTGAGAAATCAGATTACAGTCTCCAGAAGTGTTAGGACTCACTACTTGTAACTACACACATATATACAGGCTTGAAGTGACAGTGTTGTATGACTGTGCCAGGGACTCAGTGTACAGTTCTGTCTGACGGTATGTGTATTCAGATCTTGTGTGAATTTCAGTTGGGAGATAAAAATTGTTTTTCCTCTTATGCCTCCAGTCTTCATTGTTCCACACTTCCTGGATACAGCAACTCTCTCCCTTCCCACTCACCGTCCATCCTCCCGACTGCACCTAGCTGCCCTACCCTCCCCTCACAACATTCCTGTGTAGTCCCACAAGCAGCACTTAACCATCCTCCAACCCTTCCTTGATATCCATCCCCCCTGCCCCCCCCCCCCCCCCCCCCCCCCTGCGCCACAGTCTCCTATCACCCACATTGCTTCTCCCATCATTCACAGTTGTTCATAGTTTGGCCTCAGTGGCCAGAGACAGTGGTCATTGTGTGTGCATGTGTGTTTTGTCTATTTCAGAAGACAGCCTTTTCGCTGAACGCTTTCTTGTTCAGCAGTCATTTTCTTGTGCCTGTCTGTGACTCACATCTCATACTATATGGTGAATAGCTATATTATTTTCACAATACTGAGCAAGTCAAATGATTATGGTGATAAATTTTCTATGTAGTGACTCAAGCATAGCAAGATGGACCTGGGCCTACGGTGACACTGCTTTTGGCATAGGTTCTAAAGCACCAGCTGCTTCTGCATTCTCTCTCTTTTGTTGTCCCTTGTATTACTTTCAGTCCCATAACAATTCCAAATTCCTTGCAATAAGATAAGTAAGGATCATAGTGAATAGAAGTAAATCAATCAAAACTCAAATGCAAAATTTTTTGCGGGGAGAACTTCATGTATAAGATCAAGAACTTTTCTGCTTATCTCACCAATGGAGTTTTTGATATTGTTGATTGCATGAAGTGTGTGTGTGTATGTGTGTGTGTGTGTGTGTGTGTGTGTGTGTGAGAGAGAGAGAGAGAGAGAGAGAGAGAGAGAGAGATGGAGAGGAGAGAGAGAGAGAGAGAGAGAGAGAGAGAGATTAGTGTTCCCACTGCTTGGTTTTTACATCTCTAAAATAAACTGAGGTGAAAAAGAATCATGGGATTGTGATACACACGTGAACAGATGACAGTACTATTGTGTACACAGGTTATATAGGGGAAGTACATTTGCAGAGATGTTATATGACCTCAGGTTGTTCATGTGGAAAGGCTTTCAACATAATTATGGCCGCACGACAGGAATTATTTAAAATTTTAAAGGTGTATTTGTTTTTAATATATCTTAAAGAGTAACACATGCAAAAAAAGACAAGTAATATATGTAAAAACTTAGCTTCTCTTGTAGCTACACTATAACTTTTCCTATTTATGTGATTCCACTACTTAACAATGATATTGCTATTGGCTCACTACATCACGTGTCATATGCTCTGAATATCTACTGACATTGGCTGGTGAGATAACGTGATGTGAGCTAAGTTTAGCTGACAAAAGTCTGTCTCGATTTCAATGCTTCAGAAACTAACATGCTGTGTTTGGTGGAATTCATATTCACACTTCCAAAATACGAGAATATCAGCGTACATGTTGCTGTGCATCAAAGATCTTTCCAAAACGCATTAGTTCTGGGTTTTGTTTCCTCAACTACTGAGAAGTCGTACATCAGTGTACAAAACATTTACCATTCAAAGGACTGATTAGTTTTACAGCTCCAAGGGATCGTATACTGCCACTTACCACAGAAAATGGGTACTTTTACCTGGGGAAAAAGTTTATTTTTAACTGGAAAATCTAGGAATTTTTTTTTTCCTTACCTGCATTTACACCCTGATATCTGAATGGAATAAAGGACATTGCACTAACACACTTAAGTTGTGGAAATCAGATGGAAAAAAAACTGCAAGTGCTAAAAGAACGTGTAAATTACAAGAGATTTTTGTTTTTACTCTCATGTATGTGATTTGATGATAAAGAAACATGAGCTGAAAGAAGAAAAATAGACAAATTTGCTAGCACTCGCCCTTTCTTGCAGCTGTTTGTCCGCAACTGTAGAAATTCATACAACCTGGAGACATATGTGACTACTGATGAGAAACTGGAGGCTTTCCGTGGGTGTTGCAATACATTACTAGTAAGCCCGGAAAGTATGGAACCAAGATTTTTGCTATCTGTGGCTCAAAAACAGTTTTTACAAGTAACTTGGAAGTATACTGTGGAAAACAAGAACATGGCCACTATCAGACCTCAAACAAGCCAAGTGACATAGTGATGCTCCTGTTTCCTGACTATGAAACTAGAAATTGGAACATGTCATGTTGGAATTCCATTATCATCTGAGGCTTCTTTGTTTTATCATAAAGTTTTGATAGTTGATTCATTGGGGACAGCAATAACATACATGTATGCATGTATGACGTGAAAGAGAAGTAATGACTAATGTGTGCCTTTTTCTACTTCATGAGTGTAGCAGGAATCAATGCAAAGATTTTTTATTCATAACAAATATTATGCAAGAACAATTTTTTAAGGCTCTGGCAATGCCACTGATGAAAGATCCAAAATAATGTGCTTCGAAGGTGACATTTTGGCACTGTTGATTACATACTGAGAACCTCGAAGAAGGAAGACGTATGTCAGTCTACTTCTCAAGGATAAGCAAACAAGAAACATGGGAGGTGTGTAACTTGCAGCTGAACAAAAGATGTATCAACAACCATTACACTTAAAACATGTAAAAAGTTAGTTTGTAAGAAACACATGATAGTTGTTTACATTTGCAACAACTAAGTTCTTAGTTAAACTGAGGCTTATATTCATGAGGCCTGAAATGCAGGGAACATGCACTTAAGTCAAAAACAGAGTATGTAAACCTCAAGTGAAACACTTTGCATTAACTTTTCATGAAATATTTAAATATTATTCTAAAAAAGTTCAAAGTTCATAAAAACATGCAATTAAAACAATAGTATCAACAAAATAAACACCATTTTTTCAAAGTATGTAATCATTTATGTAAATTATGTTATTGGGTATAAAATACACTGCACGGCTGTCCAACTAATGGAAACTTGGTGCACCTACTCAAGGGTTAATTATAAATCAAACCAATTAAGTAACGAACTTCCAACATTATCAGGTGGACCCTCAAATGATTTTTGTGTCGTTTATCAAATCAGGGTACATAAACTAATAAGATCTTTAACGAAATGTTGGTCATGTATTATGAGGATCATTATTTACCAGTAACCAAGTTTCATGGTCCACTTATTTAAAAATGTTAAGTCCAAACCTGTATATTCTCAACACGCAGAGTTGCATTTGCAACATCTGCATTTGCACAGCGTAACCGACCACCATATGCCAAGTGATTGGCAAGTTTTACAATGGCACGATTCATACGATATTGCAAGTCAAGTATTACTGTAGCTCCGAGTCCATCCAGTCGAGTAAACAGACTCTCATCGAGACCGAGCTGCCTGCACAGTAAACAGAACAAACACCAGAAAATTAAGGGTGTCACTAACAAAATGTATTTCATACATAAACACAAGGTATATCTGAATTTAATAATTATACATCCAATGCTAACAAACAGATCTTGCATACTGTATAAACCCGCTAAGTCCTTACCAACAACTTTGATCTTCATCACTTCAATCACACAACATAATAATGTACAAATAAAAGAGGTAAAGTAAATCAGAAATACAAGCCAAATGTGACAAGTTGAACATAATCATGCTAGATGTATATATTACCTCCAATTAGATACTTCAAGCAAGTAACTACACACAATGTATGTGATATACATAAGCTTCTTGCTCATGCTAAGAGCAAGAGCATGGTAAGAGATGCAAATTGTTTAGACTCAAGTTGATTAGCCATTTCAGTGCCATGTGGAGCTATGTCATTCTAAAACAATACCAGTATCATTCAGAACATTCCCAAATGTCAGGACAAATCAGGTAATTTTGCATTGTCTGAAGGTGGAATCTGTGTTACTTGACAACCTGTATACCTGTACATGTAGTGGTGCAGGACTTTTAATGATGTCTATAATGTCTCTTCCTCCTCCAAGAGTGTTCCTTAAGAAGGCTGACATTAAGCACTCTTGCTATCATTGAGTGTTGTTTGTTAAAATACTCAAACTTTATTCATATAATAAGGAAAGGGCAACCGCCCACCCAAAGCCGACTGAAGCACTGAGCACAGAGACATATAAAGGGAAACAGCTATCACACAAGTTTTCGAGCTATTGCTACTACTCATCCCTCGAACAAATACTTAGGAGCATACTTCTTGTCACTCAGTATTATCCTTGTCGTGAATGTATTAATCATCCACTCTGACAAGGCTATGGCTTCCTAAAACCATGCCCTGAAACAAGGTCCATTCTCTCTGACACTTTGCCCACCACACTTAGAATAGGTTTACGTCACCCTCCCCATTTCTGCAATATCCTTTCAAACACTATGCTCTCTCTGCACCCATCTCCCTATCCAATGACTCCTACCCCTGCGACTTGCCCTACTCACCCTCCTACCACCACCTGTACCAGCCCTGTAACTGGCCTAATATATACTACCAAAGGGATGGTCACCTGTGAAACGACACATCATATATGAGCTGCTAAGTCAGCACTGTTCTGTAATAAATAGGCAGAGGGTGTAAACTGGCAACATCAGTATCCTGTTGCAAAGCATTCTCTATAACATGACAGTCTTGACCTTGGTGCCTGTTCCACCAGATGTGCCATCTGGATTCTTTCTACAGACTCCGGGTGGAAACTGGTACTACAATGTGTCGTTAGTTCTTGTCATCCACTTGGCCTTAATTTACATTTATTTCTTCAGTTTCAGCATTTCTTTACAGTAACTATTCATGTTTTCAGTCCCTTTTAGTTTTCTGTCTTTCGTTTTCTGATCTATTTTTCACCGCCTGCTCCCACCCGTATCACCTACAATGTACTTACCTTTCCCCTCTTATTAATTTTTGCAGTATGTTCTGGCAGTTACCTCCGTCTTGCGTATTGTCCTGCCTTATGCCTTTATGTTCTCAAGTTTTCAAATCTTGTCTGGTACAGTCCTCAACCACAAATCTTTCCTTCTTATCCTGTACATTAAGTCTCCCCTGACCTCGAGTTCTGGCCAACTTTTCTGAAATCTACTCCTTTTCCTAAGCCTCAACAGTCCTTTTCCTTCATCCCTCTTCCTTCTGCTTCACCCCTTCTGCCGGAAGAAGGAACCATAGGCTCTGAAAGCTTGCAGACTTAAATACCTTCAAATGTGTGTTCTCCTACAGCTGCTTGGTGAGTTGATTTCTTACCTATCCAAGAACAATATACGAAGATAATTTCTATGATTGTATTGTGTACCCATGAACATTAGTTGGGAAACATACTGTCTTTGACAGGTTGTAAAATTCAATGACATCCATTAATTTTTGTTTCTCTGGAGAAATAGCCATGAATTTTATATCGAAGGGTCTACACAGAATCAACTTCATGTCTTAAGAACCAAGTCTACCACATCAGCAGCACTGCCACAGCTAATGAAATGTTTGTTGAAGAAGTTAACATATGGTGAATAATTTTTTAATCAAAGATTTCACTATTGAGGTGAGCAAGGAACTTTGACAAAAACTTCATTTCCAGTAACCATTAATTTTTGACAAGATGGCTCAAAGAAAAACTAGAGTAAAAACTTTTCATAAAAATTAACAGACTGCTAAGATTTTGTATTGAAGAGCTTATCCTTTGAGTGTGACAGAGTTGTTAGAATGAAACATAATCTGACTGACACTTAAGCAGTAGCTAAGCATACCTTAAATTTCACACTGACAGTTTCACCAAAGCTACATGGAGAAAAAAAATCCCAAATTTCCAGCACTCATTAACCCAAACATCCAACGTATTCACCGCAAATAGCATCTATCTCATGGGGGTGTTTGGTTGCCATGCACATCCACACTTCATCAATGTGATGCCAATATTCAATATATAAAAAGAAGAAAGAATTTACTTTCTGAACATGCTATCTTTTCTTAGGATAATTTTTCTTCATAAAAAATAGATATTTAAGTTCTGCCATCACTAAATACGAACAAAAAAAGATGACTTTTTTTTAAAAAAAGAAATTAGTGTGAGACTTTTTTGACCTAGAAGTGTGTGCTTACACTGTGACAAGTTTCATCAAACTCAATCAACTCATTGACAGTGGTCAAGCAGTTAACTACTGTTTACAGACTTGCGTGGATACAACTGGGTTCTACACTGAAGACATACACATTTAGTAGGTATAAACATTGCAGCACCAGTCTTGTTTATTTTATGTTTACCATTTAAGATATATTCCAATGGAGTGCACAAATACGTCTGTAGTGAACTGCTGAGCTACAGTTAGTTTGTTGACTGATTCTGATAAAATTTGTGCAGCTGTAAGTCACATGGACCGTGATGATTATCGTGAAGTACCAGAATATTTTTTTTAATAATTACTTTTACTACTGAATGTATTTTTGCTGTTCTCTACACCCTTCTCAAGAAAGTTCAGCCATATGAGACTTTTCTTGACACTTACACGTAATGTCTGTAGATAAATTTCCCTTGTGGCATGTTACCACCAGCTCCCCCATAGTATTCCACTGCTATAATTTTTCTGTCTTTTACTCCTTCCACTGAATAACAGCCAATTTCTATTTGCAAATTCCTTTAGTCACACTATCTTTTTGACAAATCACTGTTTATCCAATTAGGATACCATTACAAAAAAACAATTTCTCACTATTTTGGACAAAGAAAAATCCAGCCAACTTATACATAATACTGATTACTGTTTTGACACTACTATACTGAAGAGCTAACACAAAAATAACTTATTTCCCAGACAGAGGAGGCTGGAGGAGGGAAGGGTGTACCTGTTTGTGATGGTGAGTCGCATTCAAAAATGAATATATATACCATCAGAGGAAATGCCCTTAACGCTCTCAAGAAGAAGAAAACTACTACACATCAATTATATTTATGATTCGATACAGAGTACTAAGTACAAGTATAATCATTATGTTCTACATTAACGAAGTGTTCAAAAGAAAGTCATGAATGCTTTTCAGACACAGTCTGTTGCATTTTAACAAGATATTTAAAATAGCCTATCTTTTTATTTATATTCATATATGTAATTTGTATTACCTAGCTTTCAAAGAAGTCACAACTGGTGGCAGCTGCTGTGGATCACCAACAAGAATGAACCGTTCACAGAGAAGTAATGGCCTCATCACCATTACCTGCAGGGTCTGAGTGCTCTCATCAACTAAGCACACAGAAAACCGCCGGCCTGTCAGCAAAGGGCTATTTGTACCCAAGCACGTTGATCCAACAATTAGCTGTTCAGGACAAGATGATAATAAGCATGAATAAAAGATCACATTACATTACGTATGTAGACAAACTTCCAAACTTCTCACCTTGTTTCAGATGACAATAAAATTTGATTCAATGTGCAATAGCAAAATGGTAACACAGTTACAGCAGCCTACAACTGCAATAATAAATTATAACAACATACTATTTCTTTCTCTTAATTGAAAACATTTGTAACTAAGACAGTAACTTTTATTGAGTAACGTGTTAATAAATGTGAAGCTCAATCTCAGATAGGACAACAGGGAAGGAAATCTGCATATTACTTTCAAAAGAACTATCCCAGCATTCACATCAAGAAATTTAAATAAAAGGTGGATGGCTTTAAAATAGTCGAAATGTCAAACTGAAAATTCAGTAAGAATGATGAAATAACATTACCCATGAGCTTTTGTCACTAAGAATGGGCACCAAGGCTGATGTTCATAAGAGTGTCAAATAGTTCATCACTAAAGCTGCACTTGGTTTTTTGGTGATCTCCATAAATTGTTCCAAGTAAAATCTTTGAATGGTTCATTTCATGAGGTCGAAACATATCTCTTCTCTCACCTTTGTCTAGTAGAAGCGACATTTCATAATCAGATGATCAAATACGCAGTGATTACAAACATTTTAAATTATTGGGACTGTAGAATACAAAAAACTTTGGTGCAATCATTGGGGTCAGGATTTTCAGCAGAAACTTAAAGGTGTTGTCTTCACAAAGTTGGTCATTGTTTCTGACCCTGAAATGCAAAAATTTGTTTACACTGTTTATTTTGACTCTTTTACATCCTAAGGTGCAATATTTTCCTCCACTTGTGTTTATAAACATAAAACATTCTTTGTTTGAAAAATGATGATTAAGAAAAATCTTCAATGTCAGTTTGTCAACTTTGTGAAGAGTGTGTCTGAATTATAGTCCTGCCATGCACAGGACCAAGACAAGAGATGTAAAAGAGAGAGAAGGAGGTGGTGGTGGTGGTGGTGGTGGTGGTGGTGGTTGTAGTTGTTGTTGTAGTAGTAGTAGTAGTAGTAGTAGTAGTAGTAGGAGGAGGAGGAGGAGGAGGAGAAATACAGGGTGTCCATAACTAAAATAGCAGTTTCAAATGACTGGAGAGAGAGAACCACTGCTTAAAATGACATCAAATTTGAACAGCTTGAACAGCATATTACTGATGCATGGGGAAAAGTCATAGGGGAAAAAAGTTAATGAAAATTTTACCAGTAGATGGTGTCTTAACATAAATGGGGTTGGCTACAAATGACAGATTATCTGAAATTCGAAGGCTATGGTTCGAGTTGCACATTACACCATCTGTACTGTTCAATGTGCTTGACTACACAATTTGGGCAATCAATAGTTGTGGCACTGTTAGTTAGGTAAGCCAATCCACTACGGCAAGGTACCACATTGGAAGGGAAAAATCTGTTTTTAATTGTACTGAGACTGAAAGCTGCATAAACAGCAAAATGACATCAGTTTATAGTTGTCGTAAGACTAGTGCAAGGCATGTTCAATATGTTGTCCCCCATTTTCTGCCACAAGTTGAAATTGAAAAACAACATGTTCCACAAAAGATTGGAATGTCTCATGGATCATGTTTAGAATGTGTTGTGCAGCACATTTCTTCAATTCAGCAATAATCATAACAGGAACCCTGAACAAAACATCTTTCCAATAAACCGACAGCCAGATGTTCCACAGATTAATATCAGGTTATCTGGATGGCCAAGCCGTAGGGACATTATGACTGATAATTCTATCATTTCAGAAAAACTTTTGCAGCGGCCATGTCACTGGCTATACAAAGCGCAGAGGATCACCATCTTGCATAAAAATGGTCCTACCCATAGATCCACACTGTTGAAGGGTTGGAATTATGTTGGTGTGCAAAAGACTCACAGCATTTATCAATGATTGTATAGGTAACAGGACCTGCAGAACTCATCTCTTTGATAAAATATGACCCTTAGATAAACAATGCCATTGACCCACACCACAAAGTCACCTTTGAAGAATGATGTAGTACTAATTAATGTGCATACAGGTTTTCTGTTGCCCACATTCTGCAATCCTGCATATCAACTTTTACTTGGATATGGAAATGGGCTTTGCCTGACCACAGAATGTTCCTTGGGCATTCATTGTCCACTTCCATGCAAGCAAGAAATTCCAGAGCAAACATCTCTCTTGTTCACAGGTCAGCAAGAAGCATCTCCTGAATATGAGTGATTGCAAACCATTGCTCGGCCCCTCAGTAATGCTGTGGCCCCATCTTCAACTGATGTTACATCAACTGCTTTCCCCCCTCTGCCACACTGCACTTCAAAAGAACCTGTCTGTTCAAATTTTGTAATAATTTTCTACAGACTCTTTACAGACATTGGCCCAATGCCTTTTTTCATACCCTTCAGTGTCCCTTACTTCTGCAGGGCTAGTGATGCACTGTCACCATCCTTGTAAAAGAACTTTACCAGCAGCATAGAATTGTTTAGACAGACAGTCACATTGAGCGTCTTGGATGCAAACTGAGAAACAGCTGTGTACCATGCATCTGTTGAAGTAACCTATTCTGACATTTAGATTACTATCTATTGGTCAAATTTTCATTAATTTTTTTTCCTCCGTGACATTCCCCCCAGCATCAATAATATGCTGTTCAAATTAAGGACACACTGTATGTGATGAAAAAGCTTTTTCGTTTTCTTCCTTTTTTAATGACTTTGATTTGATCGCTTTTTCTTTTAATATTCCTTGTCTTTTTTGTGTTACTTATAAAACTACTCTATATTTAGCATTATTAAACAATCATAGTTCTGCACATTTCATTCACAAAATCATACTTAACTGACCCTGGAATTGAGTCTCTTAGTAAGTTCTTCAGGTGTCTTACAACCCTTACTGAGCTCTGCTTCTGAAAAACAGCGGAGTTCAGGATGGATACGTTGTTCAGAACCCAGCCGCAGAATAGGCAAATTGTGTTTCTTCAGACGAAGCAGCAAGTTGTCAACAGCTGAATGAGTGTTGCTTGTAATCAGCACTGAAGCACCACGTCCTACAAGGACGCGTACTAGAGATGCTAACATTTCAGTCTTTCCTGTGAAAGAATATTAATTACAGAAGAGCTTTTTTTTATCAAAATTATAACAAAATTAAAATAATCAGAAGTCAACTAAGGGCAAGGGAAAGGTAACTATGTCCAACATTTAACTGCTGCTGTTCTTTGTTCCATGAGTGGGTGTTGTGGCCATAAATAAAATTTGTAATTCACAGTTTTGTGACAAGAAAAAAGTTGTGAACTCTATCGAACATTTCTCCCTGAAAGGTAACAGGTTTCTTTTCACTGTAGGGGGTGGGGCTGTAGGAAGCGTGCAACCAATTTAACAATTTGATAGTAAGTTTTATTGTATACATACACATTTTTGAGCCTCTAAAGAGTCTAAAGGCTAAACAAATATAATTATTACTACAATTATAAAAATACTGTTGAAGCTCCAGGCAGTTTGTTGTTCTGAATGGTGATTTAAGCTTCCCATGTATTTGTTTACATTACAATAAATAATGTGCAATGTATAACAACAATTAAAAACAATAATTGTTACAAACTCTCTAGTCAGAACTAACCTGTGCCTGGCATTCCACAAATAAGCAAGTAATTCCTGGAAGCGACTGATTTGCGAATTGCATTCAGTTGAGCAATGTTGAGGTGCTGCGTAATTGTCTTTTCTGAACCGCTCAAGCGGGCAATTTCTTCAGACGAAAATTCTGGCTTCACCCTGGTAAATACAGTCTGAATTTTTAAAATGAAAAAATTAATATCTATCATTCTCAAAAAAAAAACATTGCAAAAAATTATAACAGTTTCTGCATCTACTCACAACCATTAACATTACTCTTTCCAAACAGTACTGTCACATCTTTCAATGATCAATCTAATTGCTTTTACTTTCATTTTTGCAAGTGGTGTATGATGTAAAATTACTTACATCTCAGCATCATATAACCAATATCAGTAAACGGTACAATTATTTGCTAAGCCACATGGGCAGTGCCAATCAGTTGCCTATTTATTTTGATGTACTAATAAATGTTACAGCTTATGTGAAGGACATTGAAAATGATTCCTGGCAACAAAAAGGTCAGAAAAAAGGTCAGAATAAAGTAATGCTGGGTGCACAAGCAGATGGCAGGAAGCCTCCCCCCCCCCCCCTCCCCTCTCACAGACTATTCTTCTCAAGAAAATGACAATGAAAGTAAAACTGCCTTTATGACGTATCTTTAGGTGCCAAGGAGAGGGTTGGATGACAAATGATTTTATGCTAGAAAGGTTGAAGGTTGTTCTGAACATAATATCACTCTGTATTTTTAACAGAAGGAAGATGTTGCTGTTAGATTTTTTTCAGGGACTTCGCATCCAGAAAGTTAAGCATCTGATCACAAAGTACAACACAGACCCGGTAATAATTCCTGGTGGCATGACCTCACAAATTCAAATTATGGATGATGATGTGAATAGATCTTTTAAGGCTCACTTTTCTGAGGGGACCATGCCCTCACTTTAGTCAGGGTAGCAAAGAGGACGGGGGGAGGGGAAGGGGGGGGGGGGGGACCACGCTCCTCAATATCCATACAGTATTAGTGGATTCTTATTTTCTGGGGCAGAATGTCAAGCAAATCTATTACGAAAGGACTCAACAAGTGCTGCACATCCAATACTATGAGTGGCTCAGAAGAAGGAATATTTTGTGTAGATTGCCAGGAAGGTAGAAATGCCATTAGGTTTACAAACAAAGTGGTGGTGGTGATGGTGATTCACAACAGTGATACCACAGATGACTAACGTGGATAATGATCAGGAAAGGGAGGGAAGATAAAATTAATGTATATCATCTCTTTTTGTTTATTTTGGTTTTACTTGTATTATCAAAATATAGACAATCAATTAACAGCTCATTAAGTTGATAATAGTTACAACATTAACATTTATAGGCAGGTATTTCACAGCAATAAAACAGTTTGTGATTTTAATATGTCAGAATACATGAAAATGATATTTTCTATAGGAGTGTCTTCAGGAAATTAAAAAAAAAAAAAAATAAATAAATAAAAAGGAACATTATCTTATATTCCTGTTTGTCTTATATTCAGGTAAATAAGGTACATCTTCCATCCACTGCTCTTATCTATTGATAACTCTACAATACTGAACCTTCAGCTCTGGACCAAACACAACAGTTATCACAACCTTTGGCACGGGGTCTTCTATATGCCAGTTAAATGCTCTAACAGTGTTTGAAACTGCAGTTTTGCATAGATTTTACAAAGCTGCAATAGCAGTATTATATCACAGTGCCATATGTGGTTTACCACATGGAGCAGAACTATGAACATTGATATTAAATTATTGGAATTAACATGCAAAAGTGATGACCAGGTTGAAAACTTCAGCAGGTAATTGCTGAAGAGACAAGAGCATGAAGGTTGGCTTTTTCAGCCATCTACCTCCTGCTTAATAAAGGAATTTGTTTTCAATACAGTCAGTTTATAGTTAAGTGTTGATATCTTCAAATAACTGGAAAAGACAGAAAGGTAACTGCAATAGTGCATGGCACATGGTGCTGGCAAGAGGCACATGTGCTGCACTTACACAGCGCCATGGTAGTGACTGCCATGCAAGGCAAGTAACTTAACATTGAAAGGAATATGCCTTCTGCTCCTCTCAGTCTCAAGCAAGCAGACATGAGAATACAAAGTGAACCCCATAACACCTCATCAACTATGATCCTTTCTTTGGTTTTTGCAATGAGTTTTATTTGACACTGTATCCAGTAATCACAAACCAAACTCTCACTCTGTCATTCCACACAGACAGAAGTATCATTTTAGTATCAGTTCACACATAGCCAGAGTTACTGCTTGACAAAGGGGTTAACAGGGTTATTTTTCAAGTGACATCAGGAAAGAAGCATGTCAAACTTCAGCAGCTTGTAATGTGGCCCTATGAAATACACCACTGGCCATTAAAATTGCAACACCAAGAAGAAATGCAGTTGATAAACAGGTATTCACTGGACAAATATACTAGAAATGACATGTGATTACATTTTCATGCAATTTGGGTGCATAGATCCTGAGAAATCGGTACCCAGAACAACCACATCTGGCCGTAAGAACGGCCTTGGTATGCCTGGGCATTGAGTCAATCAGAGCTTGGATGGAGTGTACAGGTACAGCTGCCCGTGCAGCTTCAACACGATACCACAGTTCATCACGAGTAGTGACTGGTGTATTTTTGACGAGCCAGTTGCTCGGCCACCATTGACCAGACGTTTTCAATTGCTCAGAGATCTGGAGAATATGCTGCCCAAGGCAGCAGTCAAACATTTTCTGTATCCAGAAAGGCCCGTACAGGACCTGCAACATGCGGTCGTGCATTATCCTGCTGAAATGTAGGGTTTCGCAGGAATCGATTGAAGGGTAGAGCCATGGGCGTAACACATCTGAAACGTAATGTCCACTGTTCAAAGTGCTGTCAATGTGGACAAGAGGGGACCAAGACGTGTAACCAATGGAACCCCATACCATCACGATGGTGATACCCCCGTATGGCAATGACGAATACACACTTCCAATGTGCATTCACCGCGATGTTGCCAAACACGGATGCGACCATCGTGATGCTGTAAACTGAACCTGGATTCATCTGAAAACATGACGTTTTGCCATTCGTGCACCCAGGTTTGTCATTGAGTACACCGTCACACGCGCTCCTGTCTGTGATGCAGCATCAAGGGTAACTGTTGTCATGGTCTCCAAGATGATAGTCCATGCTGCTACAAACGTCGCCGAACTGTTCGTGCAGATGGTTGTTGTCTTGCAAACATCCCCATCTGTTGATTCAGGGATCGAGATGTGGCTGCACGATCTGTTACAGCCATGCGGATACGATGCCTGTCATCTTGACTGCTAGTGATACGAGGCTGTTGGGATCCAGCATGGCATTCTGTATTACCTTCCTGAATCCACCAATTCCATATTCTGCTAACAGTCATTGGATCTCGATCAACGCGAGCAGCAATGTTGCGATACGATAAACCGCAATTGTGATAGGCTACAATCTTATCCTTATCAAAGTCGGCAACGTGATGGTACGCATTTCTCCTCCTTACACGAGGCATCACAACAACATTTCACCAGGCAAACTGCTGTTTGTGTATGAGAAATTGGTTGGAAACTTTCCTCATGTCAGCACTTTGTAGGTGTCACCACCATCGCCAACCTTATGTGAATGCTCTGAAATGCTAATCATTTTCATATCACGGCATCTTCTTCCTATCTTTTAAATTTCACATTTGTAGCATGTCATCTTCGTGGTGTAATTTTAAAGGCTAGTAGTGTATGTGGCATGATGGTGACAACAGAAGAGTACAGCGACATGTCTCAGTCCTCAAATCAAGTTAAATTAAATAGCTTGTTGAGCAGGGAATGTTCAAAACACTTCATGAAATGTATTTTTTGTGTGAAGTGTAATTGCTGGTTATATGAAAACTGTGTGAAAGTGATTTTGAAATTCATAAAAGAAGATTATGCATGCTTGTTACGTATTATTTATGTATTGAACCTGCTGACCTCTTAAACGCAATTGACTCTAAGGGAAAAATTACTGAATCACTTCAAAGTGATACTGAAATGCTGAAAATAGAAATATTAACACTAAAAGTAGAAAATGTTAAACTTGTTAATGAAATAACTCGCCCCCCCCCCCCCTCTCTCTCTCTCTCTCTCTCTCTCTCTCTCTCTCTCTCTCTCTCTCTCTCTCTCTGTGTGTGTGTGTGTGTGTGTGTGTGTGTGTGTGTGTGTGTGTGTGTGTTGCAATGAGCTAAAAGAGAGGGAGGGGCAATGGGTTAAGTCAAGGATCAAAATTTCATGTGGCACGGCCAAGTGTGGAAAATAAAATACTAAATTATGTCAGGATGAGGGATGAATTGGTACCAGTAGGAATAAATATAACTATCGGAGGAAAGAATCTGGGGCATAAGGTGGTGCACAACAATCCTTGCAGTCACAAGGTGTGCATTGTGTATCAACAATCATTGATACGGTGTGAGTAATTGCAGTGTGGAAGGCGGTAAGTAAACACAGGAAATAAGAGAAAGAATGGACAATGAAAACAGTAATGCTATAGAGAAGAGTGCTGAAGGTCTCATAAATGCCTTCATAGATAGGCATTATCCCCTAAACCTAATCTGCAAACAGATCTCCCATGTCATTTCTCCTCATATCCCCAATCTAACGTCTTGACCAGAAATGAGTGTCATCATTCCCAAGGTACTTCCCACCACTCCTAAGGCGGTGTTCCATCTCCTACCCAACCTCCACAACATCCTAGTTGATCTCTATGCCAATCCCAGTCCCTTGCCACATGTATCATATCCATGTGGAAGACCCTGGAGGGAGCGCTGTCCAATCCACCCAACCAACACTTCCTATTCTAATCCTGTAACAAGTCTATCCTACCCCATCAGGGACCAGGCCACCTATGAAAGCAGCCTTGTCATTTACCTACTCTGCTGCAGTCATTGCACAGCTTTTTATATTGGTGTAGCTCCCAAGATGCGCACCTGTGGTCTACGGATAACATCTTTGACTAGTAGTCGAAACGTCATTGGTTCTAAACCTGCCACCACTTAAATTTCAACTAATAAACAGAATTAGCCGCTGAAGACTTCCAGCATAAGAAGTCCCGCTCATTCTGCCAACGAGCTTGTCAAAGAGGGCACAGGAGCGGACAGAAGTTCAGGACACTTTTGTCTTTGGGGTGGGAAACTGCCCCTAAAGATGGAACCACCGGCAATGATCAACAGCACGAGGATGCAGAAGACAATGGAAATGACTGCATTAAAGGCAGATAATTTGTATGCACAGGCCATGTGGCCTGTAATTGAAAAAATGTGTTGTCATAATCTCTCCATTGGCTAAAGATTACAGAATAGTCCACTATTTGGCTCTCTGGGAAGGGACTACCAAAGGGAAGAGGGTGGGATGACCATGAGAAAAAGATTGAATAACCAATGAAAGGATAATGTTTTGTGAGTCAGGGTGTGGAATGTCAGAAGCTTGAATGTGATAGAGAAGCTAGAAAATCTGGAAAGGGGAAATGCAAAGGTTCAGTCTAAATATAGTAGTGGTCAGTGAAGTGGATTGGAAAGAAGACAAGGATTTCTGGTCAGATGAGTATAGTGTAATATTGGAAATGGAAATGCTGTGTGGCTAGGGCCTCCTGTAAGGTAGAGCATTTGCCTGGTGCAAATCTTTAGAGTTGACGCCACTTCAGCGACTTGTGTCGTTCCTCCCTCCCCCCCATGTTTCTGTACATTTTTAACGTATTTGTGCATGGTGCATGTTTTTACATGGTTTCATGCAGTTTTGAACATTATTATGTATCTGCATGTGTTTCTGCTTGTATTTAATTATTTTTTAGACATTATTTACACTTCTTTTCACTTATCCAGCTCTTCTCACAACCATCAACACCTATTTGGCCCATTACTGCATCACTGCCATTTCCTTTATGCCAGTCCTGTCACAATGGGTCCCGCCTTCATCTTTCTGCACCAGTTCAGAAAAGCATTCCTTCCCTGG